>NC_057812.1:297469433-297477501 GCF_018294505.1 Triticum aestivum
CCTCTCTTCTAAAGTCCAGACCCCAATATAGGTCTCTATCACTTTGTCCCTTGGGCAAGCACACATCTCTTCCCCCACTCTCTAGGTCTTCCGGCATCTCTCTTTCCCAAGCACATGCACTATGTAGAGTGTATCTTTCCCATACACACAAAACGTCGCCCCAAACGTCTATCTCCCTAGCTATGTGGTTCTCGCACACTCAGCTCACACACCACACCACTGCAAACAATACTCTTTGTCTCCTTGTGCACCACTCTCCTCTTTCTATCTCTCCCACATGCGGACCCGCCCCAGCTCTTCCCTATATACATATATTCCATGACTCTTTCCATAGCTCCCTAATGTATCATCGTTCTCAATCTCGCATGTTGTTCTCTACACCATCTATTCTAGATCTCTCATGAAGTCCCTATCACACACACGATGACTCGCTTCCCTTGCGTCTCCGTACATAGGCCAATTTCGAACAACATCAACATTGTCTCCCTATCTATACGCCACTTATGGATACAAACGACCCCTCTCTCCCCCCCTCTCTTCCTCTCTCTCTCTCTCTCTCTCTCTCTCTCTCTCTCTCTCTCTCGCTCTCGCTCTCGCTCTCACACCCCTTTCCCACACACACTCGATGTCTCTTCCAAATAGTTTGCTCCCCGCCCGCACCCATGCTATCCCGCTACTACACATGCCTTTGTCTCTCTTTGACACACATGTCACACCATTCCCCCTTCCCTTATACTAGGTTTACATCATTAGTGGTCTCTCTACTCCACATACACACACTCCCTCTCACACAAAAACGCGCACACAAACACACATAGACACACACAAACACCCATCTATTTGGATCCTTATTTTAAGACACACACCCTTGCATATTCTCTCCAGCTCTAGGTATGTATATACCCCCCCTCTCTAGCTCAGATGCACACCAAAATTCTCTATCTCTCTAAATCACACATCTCTCCACATGTCCGCATGTGTATCTCACGCACTCACTCTGTGATTATGTCTATGTATCTCCACGTTACACAACACAAAGCCCCATGTACATGTCTATCTCTATCCTCCACACACATAGACACAAAAAATCTCTTATCATTGCCTCAGTCTCTAGACATATACACATGCTCTCTCTCTCTCTCTCTCTCGCAAACACGCTCAACAAGGGTTTTCCCGTGAATAACTTACCGTCTATTCATCAACAATCGTGGCAGTACGCTGAACACGAGATGTGAAAAAGAATAAATCTACACGTGCGTAGGCCACCTAGTATGACTACTAGGACTAGAGCAAGCCGAAAGCGCGCCGCCGTCACCCTCTCCTTATCGGCGACGGGAAAACATTTGTTTTACATAGTCGAGAAGTCATTGTGCTAAGGATCCACATGCTGAGCCGTTGAATAGAATGTAGATCCTAGTTTACGAAAACAAGTATCGACAATAAGTTTGTATCTCCATACTTATATTTCTTCTCTTATAAAAAACTGAGTTGGTGATGATGGTACACGTACCATCTTGCAATATAGACTGTCTGATCTATATCTGACGGATGGAAATTAAACAAAAAGATACCCGCACCTCTCTCCACATTTTCAGACAAGGCCTTCCCTCGTTCATCCTTATCCCGAACAAACTCATTGTTGAGCAATTAAAAAAGGAAGCCTCTGGAACAAACTAGCCTGGTGGTCGTTGCCGGCGTCATCCATCCCCATGCCTCCGCTCAGTCCGACCACCAATCACCACCACGCCCCACTCCTCTTCACCTTATCTCCTATTTCTCGAGATGTCATTAGTTTTTACACATGGGATTACTCCTGCATGGGTCAATCACAACAAGTGTTTTATAAAAAAATGCATCTTGATGTTCCGTGCAATGCACGAACATCTTGCTACTACTCCTACAGAAGACTAAGTTGGTGATGATGGTGTGTCTGCCATCCGTCATTTCTGACCATTAGATCTACATCTAACGACTGTAAGGTAAGTCGTTGCCTTTTCTCACCAACATCCCACTTCTCTACCAATTTGCATAAAAACCCATAATTAGTATCTTAAAACCAACCACATCCCTCCCTCACCTCACCAAAACAGCCCAAGGAATATATTCTGATTGAAACATAATATATCTCTAGTGATATATGTATATCAAAATTAGAGTGTTTTGTATCAAGTTTGTGAATAAGTATTATTCTAATTATGATCCATTGCAATGCACGTTCCATAGTTTTGAGTTTTCCATCAAGATATTAGTCACTCATGATTGATATTTACTTTCAATCACGTACACATGGGAACTATATATGTAACTAGCCTTGCTTATTGGCTTCCAAAGCTTAACTTTCACTCCTACTTACAATATGTAGAGTATTTAACAAAACACTACCACTTTCAACCAGCCCTAGGAAGAAACTATTGTAGAAAAAATAGCGAAAACATACCAAAAATTTCTTAATCCGCGCCAAAAACTACTTCCTAGTGCCGATTAGGCTCGTTTGAACCCGTTTATGATAGGGTTGGCCCACATGTCCATGCTGACGAGGGAGCTTAAACCAACACATTTTGTTTGACCATTGACACGAGGGGCCCACATCTAACCTTCTATCCTGTTATTCCCCCTCAAATCATTATTTTTCCTGAACATTGCTTCAAACAGTATTGATGCATGTTCGTTGGTGGCACCGGTGATGAGCGAGTTGGCCGCCGCTCCGCCGGACGGGCCGGACACCGCACTGGCCTCCGCGCGGGTTGGCATGCTGGCCTGAGAGTGACTCATGCATGAGCAAGCTGCCGCGCTGGCCTTCGCTCGAGCCAGATGGCTGGCCTTAGCGCGGCGCGTGTGAGCAAGCCGCCGTGCCGCCGTGCCAATCTAGCTAGCAAACCTTGCACACAAGCAGCTGGACAGAGCTATCTTGGCTAGCTAGCGGCCGCGAGCACCAGCGGTTTTGACCTCGCCTTCTGCCGGCGGCGGTAGCTGCGTCCCATGGCCGAGGATGGCTAGGTGGACGGGCTGGAGGTAGGAGGTCACTCGGGGATTTTTGTGCAGACTGACATGTAGGTCCCACAAGTCATAACGCCTGACTTGCCGATCGAATAGAAGGCGTTGACTTAAGGGGCGACATGGGTTGAAACGTGCCTATAACGACACTTTGTAGAGTAGTCATTTCTTGGTAGGGCTGGTTGGTAAGGGCATGTACAATGGTTGATAATGTAGTCTTGTCTTAAGTCTGCAACATATGCAAGTGGTAGTAGTTTCTTGGCATTATTAATGAGTGGTTTCTTGGCATTATTAGTGGTTTCTTGTAAGGAACAATGTACTACTAGCGACAAAAGGCGATTCTAGGTTGCATTGTACTCCAACGAGTACTACTAGTGGTCGTGGGAGTGTATACCTCGTTGTGTGGGTCCGATCCCGGCCGAACGCATGTTGACCTTTTTTTAAATAGTAACTTTGTTGTGAGCCAATATTGTACATGTGTAGTTTGAGTTTTGAAGTCGAACGGGCGTATCGCACCACAATCTGGGTGCACTGGATAGCCCAGCCACGTGAACAGGTTTTGCTTCCCATCATCTCGTGGCTCGCGTGCTTGCCCTAGCCGCACCTCGCTTGCAGCTTCCTCATCAACTAGTAGCATATTTAAACTAGCACCTCCCAATTAAGCCCGACGAGTCAGGAAAGCCTAGCACGGCATTGGGAACTGTGCAATATGGCTTTGTACGTAAAGTGCTAGTACTCTACTACTATGTAGCTTGTGGCATTGCACGCATGGACTTCACTCCATTATCGGCTCTATAAAAGAAATTCCTCTTGACGTGATTTTTTTTGTTTTGAAATGGAGGCAAAAGCTTTGCCTCATCTCATTCATAAAGAAGGAACTACTAACAAAGTTCAACGAGATCCATTACACCTCCACAAATGAAGCGAAAATCCTAGTCTCGCTATATCAAATAACTCAAATGTGCTGCCCCCACAGTAACCATCGCTGATAAACAGGCTGCTAGTGTGTGCGTGAGAGGAGCGGCTGAGTAGGCCATCTACGCACTTGAATAGAGCACCGAGAGTACCCACTACACAGGTGTACTTTCCCTGCATTGATAGTACAATGATGGTTCTAGAGAACATTACTAGCTACCCTCCACTTCCAACTGTAGCTCCTTGGCCCTGAGATTCAAGCGTTCAAAACTAGTGCACTATACCAGAAGTATAGTACATCGCACTACTAGTTGAGAAAGTAGTACTAGTACTGCTACAGTACGAGTACATAGTAAATAATAGCCTCACCCCTTCGCTAAGGAATGATCGAGGAGCTACAGTTGGAGGGACGAGGCCCTGCGGTTACTACGCTCTTATCTCCTCCTCGCCAGTTCCCCTCCCCCGAAGAGAAGGCAGTTCGTTGCTGCTCCCATGGACTCGCTAGACGGTTCTCCTCCTCGTCGGGCTGGGAGACCTTGGACGACGATCCTCTGGGAGAAATCACACGCCGCTCCAACGTCCTCACCGGCGCAAGACTCGGTGCTTCCTGCACCAAATTTTTCAAGACGGTGCTTAAACAAGCTTGGGAAAAGGCCATGCTTGTTGTTCTTCCATGCGTCCTCAAGGAGAAGGTTCTTCTCCGGGACAATCCTTCGAACAGTCCACCGCTCCCTAGCCATGGTTGCACATTGACTCCGCTAGAGTTGCCGACGTTGAGAGGTAGTCGGATTTTGTCTGATGAGCAGGTCAGTCATGGAGTTTGATCATGTAGTACTTAGTTATTCCATTTCCATCCCGTAATTTCTCGGCTGCCCACCGTCTTATATATATGTCTGGGTCGGTGCCAACGAAGATTGGCTTGCATACCTCTGGCCGGATACCACCATCATTTTTCACAACATCCACAACAGTGCGACCATTCCCGTAGACCCCTTCTCCACCATTGGGATCGGCCTTCCGAACTGGCTGGGCTTGAGTACGTATGATGATGCCTACATGAGATTGAAGAAGATAGAAATTGCGGACCCGCTGACAAAGCGACGCGGTTACGACGATTACTATCTCATCGTGGTGTTCGACATAAGGATTGCCATCAATGCAAGAGGCAGTAACGGCAGAGGCTGGCGCATGTTGGCCGCGACAGATTTGTACCCCTACACATTCGAAGATGTTGTGCGCCATCTAGGACGCATCTTCGCGGAGACAAGCTAGGGGACTTGTTTCATTTGGTTGCCATCCTACGGTACGGGAGATTACAAATGGAATGCACAAACCATCATCTGTATCCCTAATGGTACTCCATTATTTTGCGGGGACCAGTCATCCCCGATCAAAATAAGATCGCCGATCCTGGATGTGCATTTGCATCCGTGATTCAGTCTAACCTGGAACCTTGTAGCTGACTTTGGCATATTGGGATCAACTATCTTAGCAGTTGTTACCCATGGTACCACTGATGTGCAACATGGTCACACAATCTACCATGATCAGACCGTCACCATCTACCCAGGTATTCCATTTAGTATTATATTTTTAATCCTCCCGCCTTCTCTTTCATTGTTGTACTACTTACTAGTACTAGTAGGAGTACTTTTTACCTTGGAGGACGCGTATAGCTAGCTAGGCCCTTGAAGACTTGAACCCACTAGCTGCCATCATTTTTGTTTTTCCATGTCTTACTATCTCATCCATGTAGCCAAGAGTGGCTATATATAATAAGTTGGTTACTTTACTTCCTCCATATCGGAGTAGTACTTTTTGCTGCATAATATTACTGACCGCCATATTTGAGCACAACATTATTATGCATGGACCTTGACTATGTACGTCACCATGTGTCTAGATCTAAGATGCCACGTGTACCAAATGAACGGCGCCGAGTTCGACCACCGTGACGCTATGTGGGTGCCGAGGAACACTCTTGGAGAATACTCGCTTTTCATTGGGGACAACTACCCCATTGTGGAGCAGATGCCACCTTCCATGCACGACACGGAAGGCCTACCGTTCATGAAGCATGGTTGTGTCTTCAGTGTGCACCGCCAGTTGAACGACATGCTGGGACACGCTATCCCTGATTTATGCCGCTTCAACTTGGATGAGTCTCCATCATGTGGAACCGGACTAGAAAGTTGCGACAATGATTCCCGTTGCCCACCGCTATGGATCGTGCCATCCATGAAGAACACCTAGGACTGGAACCTGGAGGAGGACATGTAGCCCATCTATAATGTGTAAGTGGAGTATGGTAAATTGTGAACGGTAGCGCTGTGAATATATGTAGACTAGTCGTGCACAAATTTATCACATGAATTGGAGATTAACTTGTGTGGCATACTGGCATTTGTCCTTTAGAATTTATTACTAGTAGATGTGTTATGTGTATGTGCAACTTGTGAGGTTAACGCACGGGCTCCAACACGCTCTTTGAGAAAAAAAAGGTGGCACAACTTTGGATATAGGTGACGTGGCGGCATCATATAGTAGCATCGTTCACTATAGTTGTAGTATACTCCTACTAGGACGAAAACTCCTATAAAACCTTGCGCTTGGCTCTTTGCCTCTTCGGGAGGTTCAACAGTTCATACTCGTGTGAACCTTGCACTTGGCTCTTCACCTCTTCGGAAGGTCTAACAATGACGATACTACAGTACGATATGCTTCTGGCAATCTGACACTGATTGAACTACTGCACGTCCACCGAGAGGGTGAGGGTGAGGGAGAGGGCGTTGTAGTCAAAACCCTCTCCTCATCCTACGAGCCACTGCGCGTTGGCGAGGGAGATGCGTAGTAAGCAAGCTTCTCCTCGTTTGGCGAGTTAACGGGACGCATCAAAGTAGTACTAGTACTAGTCCATACTGCATCCTTTCCGGTTAATATGGCTTAATTTGAAACGAGAAAAATACACTGGCGGTCAACGTATGTAACAATAGGCTCTTTACGGTGACTATATATAGTTTTGCGGTGATTATATGATCACTAGCTCATCGCAGAGCACCGTATTGCACCCTACTAACCGGCCACACACTAGTAGAAAAAGGGTCAAATGTGAAGCACATTACTGCCGGTTTGAATTTGAGCCGACACTAATGTGACCATTAGTGCCGGTTCCAACGGCTAGGCGGGCGGACATCATTAGTACCGGTTCATGGGCAACCTTTAGTACTGGTTCATACCACGAACCGGTACTAATGAGGCCAGTGCGGCTGTGGTCAGGCTGGGGCCCCCACGAAGATCTTTAGTACCGGTTCATGGCATGAACCGGTACTAGAGTTTCTTAGTAAGCTGATTTTTAGTCCCACCTCACCAAGAGAGAAGCAGTATGAGTGGTTTATAAGTCGTGAGTGCAGAGACAATGACGAAGAGGCGCAATGCTCACCTGCACTTTGATTAGCTTCAAGCCTTTCGGAATAGCATAAATTGCACTGAGCTATGTGCAGTGCAGTCTACACTATTCCGAAAGGCTTGAAGCAAATTAACCATCATTGCACCTCTTTTTTTTTAATAATTTATTTGAACTCCGGACTTCTTGTGTTCAGTATGCAACATTCAAAGCGATGTCATCAATTTCCAACATGTTCTGACATCATTTGTTGTTTTTCAGTCATTTACCGAATTGTTTAAAGAGCTAAATGACCGTGAAATTGAAAATCACTACAAAATGAACTGTGAAAATGTTGAAATTTAGCATGGTATCATCATTTCACCAACATAGCATGTGCGAAAGAGTAGAGAGGGTCACGGCAAAAACTAGAGGCACTTCGTGTACAAACTGGACAATCTCTTTTGGTGTATCAGGGTTTCGGACGAGAACTCATCTGTTACACGGGCACTTCAATGTTTTCTAAACTTATTTGAACTCCGGACTTCTTTTGTGTTCAGTATGCAACATTCAAAGTGACGTCATCAATTTCCAACATGTTCTGACATCATTTGTTGTTTTTCAGTCATTTACCTAATTGTTTAGAGAGCTAAATGACCGTGAAATTGAAAATCACTACAAAATGAACTGTGAAAATGTTGAAACTTGGCATGGTATCATCATTTCACCCGCATAGCATGTGCAAAAGAGTAGAGAGGGTCACGGCAAAAACTGGAC
>NC_057812.1:297477511-297479802 GCF_018294505.1 Triticum aestivum
GCTTTCGGACGAGAACTCATCTGGTACACGGGCACTTCAATGTTTTTTAAACTTATTTGAACTCCGGACTTCTTTTGTGTTCAGAATGCAGCATTCAAAGCGACGTCATCAATTTCCAACATGTTCTGACATCATTTGTTGTTTTTCAGTCATTTACCTAATTGTTTAGAGAGCTAAATGACCGTGAAATTGAAAATCACTACAAAATGAACTGTGAAAATGTTGAAACTTGGCATGGTATCATCATTTCACCCGCATAGCATGTGCGAAAGAGTAGAGAGGGTCACGGCAAAAAATGGACACACTTCGTGTACAAACTGGACAATCTCTTTCGGAGTATCAGGGTTTCGGACGAGAACTCATCTGTTACATCGGCACTTTAATGTTTTTAAAACTTATTTGAACTCTGGACTTCTTTTGTGTTAAGTATGCAGCATTCAAAGTGACATCATTAATTTCCAACATGTTCTGACATCATTTGTTGTTTTTTAGTCATTTACCGAATTGTTTAAAGAGCTAAATGACCTGAAATTGAAAATCACTACAAAATGAACTATGAAAATGTTGAAATTTAGCATGGTATCATCATTTCACCCGCATAGCATGTGCGAAAGAGTAGAGAGGGTCACGGCAAAAACTGGACGCACTTCGTGTACAAACTGGACAGTCTCTTTCGGAGTATCAGGGTTTCGGACGAGAACTCATCTGTTACACGGGCGCTTCATTGTTTTTAAACTTATTTTAACTCCGGACTTCTTTTGTGTTCAGTATGGAGCATTCAAAGCGACGTCATCAATTTCCAACATGTTCTGACATCATTTGTTGTTTTTCAGTCATTTACCTAATTGTTTAAAGTGCTAAATGACCGTGAAATTGAAAATCACTACAAAATGAACTGTGAAAATGTTGAAACTTGGCATGGTATCATCATTTCACCCGCATAGCATGTGCAAAAGATTAGAGAGGGTGACGGCAAAAACTGGACACACTTCGTGTACAAACTGGACAATCTCTTTCGGAGTATCAGGGTTTCGGACGAGAACTCATCTGTTACACGGGCACTTCAATGTTTTTTAAACTTATTTGAACTCCGGACTTCTTTTGTGTTCAGTATGCAGCATTCAAAGCAACGTCATCAATTTCCAACATGTTCTAACATCATTTGTTGTTTTTCAGTCATTTACGTAATTGTTTAGAGAGCTAAATGACCGTGAAATTGAAAATCACTACAAAATGAATTGTGAAAATGTTGAAACTTGGAATGGTATCATCATTTCACACGCATAGCATGTGCGAAAGAGTAGAGAGGGTCACGGCAAAAACTCGATGCACTTCGTGTACAAACTGGACAATCTCTTTCGGAGTATCAGGGTTTCGAACAAGAACTCATGTTTTACATGGGCACTTTAATGTTTTTAAAACTTATTTGAACTCTGGACTTCTTTTCTGTTAAGTATGCAGCATTCAAAGCGACGTCATTAATTTCCAACATGTTCTGACATCATTTGTTGTTTTTCAGTCATTTACCGAATTGTTTAAAGAGCTAAATGACCTGAAATTGAAAATCACTACAAAATGAACTCTGAAAATGTTGAAATTTAGCATGGTATCATCATTTCACCCGCATAGCATGTGCGAAAGAGTAGAGAGGGTCACGGCAAAAACTGGACGCACTTCGTGTACAAACTGGACAATCTCTTTCGGAGTATGAGGCTTTCGGACGAGAACTCATCTAGTACACAGGCACTTCAATGTTTTTTAAACTTATTTGAACTCTGGACTTCTTTTGTGTTCAGAATGCAGCATTCAAAGCGATGTCATCAATTTCCAACATGTTCTGACATCATTTGTTGTTTTTCAGTCATTTACCTAATTGTTTAGAGAGCTAAATGACCGTGAAATTGAAAATCACTACAAAATGAACTGTGAAAATGTTGAAACTTGGCATGGTATCATCATTTCACCCGCATAGCATGTGCGAAAGAGTAGAGAGGGTCACGGAAAAAACTGGACGCACTTTGTGTACAAACTGGACAATCTCTTTTGGAGTATCAGGGTTTTGGACGAGAACTCATCTGTTACATGGGCACTTCAATGTTTTTAAAACTTATTTGAACTCTGGACTTCTTTTGTGTTAAGTATGCAGATTCAAAGCGACGTCATTAATTTCTAACATGTTCTGACATCATTTGTTGTTTTTCAGTCATTTACCGAATTGTTTAAAGAGCTAAATGACCTGAAATTGAAAATCACTACAAAATGAACTGTGAAAAATTTGAAATTTAGCATGG
>NC_057812.1:297479812-297480886 GCF_018294505.1 Triticum aestivum
GTTTCGGACGAGAACTCATCTGTTACATGGGCACTTCAATGTTTTTTAAACTTATTTGAACTCCCGACTTCTTTTGCGTTCAGTATGCAGCATTGAAAGCGACGTCATCAATTTCCAACATGTTCTGACTACATTTGCTGTTTTTCAGTCATTTACCTAATTGTTTAGAGAGCTAAATGACCGTGAAATTGAAAATCACTACAAAATGAACTGTGAAAATGTTGAAACTTGGCATGGTATCATCATTTCACCCGCATAGCATGTGCGAAAGAGTAGAGAGGGTCACAGCAAAAACTGGACGCACTTCGTGTACAAACTGGATAATCTCTTTCGGAGTATCAGGGTTTCGGACGAGAACTCATCTGTTATAGCGGCACTTCATTTTTTAAAACTTATTATAACTCAAGACTTTTTGTGAATTCAGTATGCACCATTCAAAGCCACGCCATCAACTTTCAACCATCAACTTGGCATGGTATATAAAAATAAATGAATAGAAGAAAATAAATAAAGCAGAAAAGAAAAATAGCAGAAAAGAAAAAAACTATAGCAGAAAAGAAAAAAACTATATAAAAAACTACTCAGAAATAAATAAAAGAAAATAAATATAGCAGAAAAGAAAAAAACTACTCAAAAATAAATAGAAGAAAAAATAAAGCAGAAAAGAAAAAAACGATATAAAAAAATTGGGGCGCTGTCCTGTGGGCCTGCTAGACCACGGGCATGTAATTTCAGGCCGACAAGGCCCAACAGACTCACAAGGTAGCGCGCTGTAGTTAGGCCTAGAAGCCTGCTTTATAGAGGAGTTCGAAAGGGCAGCCGCGACTGGGTTTATAAACTAGTGCGACTGCCCTTCGCCCGGCGAGGTGGGACTAAACTTTGGGCATCACGGCTAAGAGCGCACAACCTTTAGTATCGGTTGGTGGCTCCAACCGGTACTAAAGGGTGCTCTTCCTGCCTCTTGGCCTGGCCAAAGTTGGCCTTTAGTACCGGTTGGTGGCTCCAACCGATACTAAAGGCCCATCCTATATAAGAAAACACTTCAAAAAATTCAGTTTCTCATCTGCTTCTTCT
>NC_057812.1:297481081-297481641 GCF_018294505.1 Triticum aestivum
GTTGTCGCCGCCCCGTCCCCATCCCCGTCGTCGCCATCCCTGTCGTCACCATCCCTGTTGGCGCCGCCCGTCGCCGTCCCCGTCGCCGCCCCCGTCGCCTCGCCTCGCCGGTGAGATCCTGCCCCGGCCGCCATGCATGTCCACACACACACACATTGTTTTTTAGTTTTTTTAGTTATAAATTTTAGTTATAGAAATTTTTATGTTTTTTATTTATAGAAATGTTAGAAAATTTTCTCTTTTTAGTTATAGAAATATTAGAAATGTCAGTTATATATAAATGTCAGTTATATATAAATGTTTTTTATAAAATGAATTACCTAGATAAGAATGTTAGAATGTTAATGTTAGATGAATTAGATAGCGAAGTTAAATATTAATGTCAATTGTTAGATGAATTAGATAGAGAAGTTAAATATTAATGTCAATTGTTAGATGAATTAGCTAGATATTAATTAATTAGGTATATGCGATTATTTGAACTAGTTGAATTAATATAACTAATTTATTTTTAGTAAATGCTTAGTTGAACTAGCTAGTTGAATTAGTACTAGTTTATT
>NC_057812.1:297481964-297486028 GCF_018294505.1 Triticum aestivum
ATTATGGACATAGGAATGTTGAATTAGTTTAGTTGAAGTAGTTAGTTGAATTAGTTGAGCTACTTTAGTTGAATTAGTTGAATTAATTAGTTGAACTAGTTAGTTGAATTAGTTGAATTAATTAGTTTAATTTAGTTGAATCTAATTAACTTTAGTTTAATTTAGTTATAAGAAATTAATAGAACTAGTTTAGTTGAATTAGTTAGTTGAACTAGTTAGTTGAATTAGTTGAGCTACTTTATTTAGGTATATTTTTTGTAAGTGCTTAGTTGAATTAGTTGAATTAATTAGTTGAACTAGTTGAATTAACAGAATTAGTTGAATTAATAGAACTAATAAGTGTTTAATGCTTCACCTATGAACATAGGAATGTCGTCTAACGACGAACACGATTTCATTATGTGCGAATACTGCGAAGACCAGAGCGGCCTGTGCGGCAGAAATTTTCTAGTTGATGATATACGCTTCAGCATCAAGCTGGATGAGAACTTCGAAGTGGATACAGTAAGTCACAACGACAAGTCTTTTTTCGTAATTAAGCATGACTTATGCTTCATTTGCTTCAACTTTTAATTTTAATTTTTCACTATTCTACTAGCGTATCCCCTGCCATGCAAGAATTTTTGTCTTGGATAAGATAGGTTTCAGTCCTAACGAAACTATGGAGGTAAAAAGAGTTTACTTGAAGACCGAGCATGGTTATACCTTCAACGTCAAATTATACAATGCAGACACATACACCTATTTTGAATGCAAAACTTGGCAAGCACTATGCAAGGCTTATGCATTTGAGCCTGATATGGTTATCACCTTTGATATTCGTCTGGAAGATGATATTGAAGGTAATAGAGACATCTGGGTCAATGTGCAGACGCCTCCAGTTCTACCATTATGTGAGTTTCTCAACCATATTTATGTCTTCGATATGAGATTATTTGAACCAATTGAATAATTAATAGATCTCAATTCATATTGATAGCTTATTTCCAATCAAGCAAACATGTCCGGCGCTTGGTAGACAGGACCGTCCATTGTCCCGGGGCTGAACTAAACTGCGAGGAGACAAGTCATTATGTTTCATGGCTTAAGGATCTTGATGCTGTCAAGACAATTTTTTTGCCTGCACTTAGAAATGTTAGTACTCAAAACGTGCGACCAATAGTGTTCGTACTAAACTACGGTCACATATATTTAGGAAAGATGGTAAGATTTCTACTATTTCTCCTCAGTGCATCTTTTGCATACATTATTTTTTAAGCTAAACTTCATTGCTAAGTATGTTACTATACGATGTTCTTCAACAGGGACTCCCGATGAATGTTGTGCCTTATGGGATCGAGACTAAAGGTACCATGAGTATTGTTAGCTTACGGCCAAGATATCCTACAATGCACTTTAGTGCATTCAGGATTTCTAATAGCGAGGAATGCTTAATAGTAAAAGACTAGAGCAAAATTGTGAACAATCACAGAGAAGTACTAGGGGGCAGCAATCAGAAGCGCAACCCACAATTAGGAGACAGGTTCATATGCATGCTCCAATATGATGAATCAGGAAAGCTATACATGTTCTATGCTATTTTACCCGAGAGAGAGCAGTAGGAGTGATTAATTAGCTAGTTCATGCTCTTAGTACTTGTCCTCTCATGTCCGTGTTCTTCGTCCTGAACTTAATCTCAAAGAGTGATTTGCTTTTGTGGTGTTATGAACGCTTATAATATCATTACCATGTTGAACTCGATGATATCTTTGCTTCTGGTACAAGTGAATGTTTCTTCTTTAAGCTAGTGTTGGTGGTGCTTAGATAGCGGTAATGACTATATGATTATTAAGTAGTGGTAATGAGACGACTATTATATGATGATTTTTAGCTAGCTATGAAAACTGTTGTTGGTGATGATATATATGATGCAAGAGTTTTTATACTAATATGATGATGATGATGAGTTATTATATCATTTATGAAAGAAACCGCAGATTAGTTTCAACTGGATGGATTCTAGCTAAGTGATCAAGTATATGCCATATCCATATTACCTCGATCACTTAATTAGGTGATCAAGTATATATAATATGGATATGACATATACTTGATGACTTAGCTAGGATCCACATGCATCCAGTCCAACTAATATGTGGTACATTCACCTAATGATTTAACAACTCATTATAATGTAAAACAATCACTAAATTATATTGAAAACACTAAATTAAAGTAAAAATAAAAAATAAAACCAAAACACACCCAAACATTTAGTACCGGTTGGTGTTACCAACCGGTACTAATGTCCTACGCGCCCACGGAGCTGGCTCGTGCCACGTGGTTGCCATTTAGCACCGGTTCGTGCTGAACCGGTACTAAAGGGGGGCCTTTAGTGCCCACACTTTAGTGCCGGTTACCGAACCGGCACTAAAGGGCCTTACGAACCGGTGCTATTGCCCGGTTCTACACTAGTGACATAGTCTATGTGGCACTTTCTTGACTGGTTAAATTGTCACCTGGTTTCTGGGTCCCACCTGTCAGTTGGCAGAGCAAAGAAATCAGTTAAACAAAACTTTACGCAGGCGCGATGGGAGTCCAACCCTTGCCCGCGAACCACCCTGGCTGTGTATGTGAGTGCATGCATGTGTACTCCCTCGGTCTTCCAACAAAGAGTTTACATCGGCTAAAAAACAAAGAGTGTACATTTACACTTCCAATGCATTTAGCCTTTAATCTAAATCGATATTGATTGACTAATGCACCAACTTGTGCTCTAGTTGTAGGCTACATGTTTATCCTTAATTACAGCATGCAACGACCTTCATTTAATCTTCTTCCCTCATTGGTCGCATGCACACATAAGTCTGCTACTTTTGGGCGTTAATTATGCCCTGGTCAATGTGTAAATCTCTAAATGTACAGTCTTTCAAGGACGTAGGGAGTAGGTTGAGAACTTGAGCGTGAGCGTGTGTGCTGCATCGTGTGTTGTGTGCCGCATGGGTGCGTGAGTGTTGCATGCATCCATGTGTACGTGTGAGTGTTGCATGTTGCATGCATGCATGCATGCATGCATGAGGCTTTTACTCCCTCCCATTGACATGTTCATATTTCAAGCTTCCTCTGCTCCCTCCATATGGTGATACTCCCTCTGTTCCCAAATACGGAGTAAAAGCCTCCCTCTGTTCCCAAACACGTAGTATTTGTCTTTCTAGAGATTTCAACAAGTGACTACGTACAGAGCAAAATGAGTGAATCTACACTCTAAAATATGTATACATACATCCGTGTGTTATATTCCATTTTAATGTCTAAAAAGACTATATTTAGGAACAGAGGGAGTAGCAAATAAACATTAAGTTCTCTTGTTTTTCCCTCCTTATTCACCTGGATGGAGGGAGTAGATGGTCAAAGTTTGACACAAAATTAATGCATTGGTAAACATAATTTTTTGAGGAAAACGAGTGCATTAATTGAGTTTTTTTTGCAAACTACAAAAAATATTCCACCACTCATCATCTACCTTGGTTGTTGAGATTTTTGAATTGAGCCCTATAAACTCGAAAGGAGGTAGTACTAGTACTCCTACATTATTGGCATCGGGTGCCTTGGCCAATGTTTCATCTTGTTGGACAGGACGAGCGTACAGGCATAGGGATACCGTAGATAGGAAGTCTCCGCGATCCATTATTTCGCATCTCGGTTAGAGAGAACTATTTAACTAGTCTTCAAAGTGAAGTGACAATACACATGTTGCAACAGATGGGACACTTAATTAATAAGCTGAACCAGCGTGTTGGTGTTGGTGTTGGTGTTCGTAAATCAGCCTTACCCAGTACTACCATCATGTTTGCCAGTGGAGCACGCTTCCACAAATACGCCTACGCACCTCTCTCCTCCATTAACTAACATATGGGCCGTCTTGAGGTAGACCCACATGTCATCGGCGTAACTATTTACACTCCGAAGGATGGTATATCCTGGTAGTAGTGCTAGTAGAATTGAGATTTAATGCACTTTCTTCCCCGTCTTTCACTCTTCTTCCTCCTCTCTTCTTCTTCCTCCTCTCTTCCCCATCATTGGTC
>NC_057812.1:297486430-297500054 GCF_018294505.1 Triticum aestivum
ACCATATCCCCCCGCTCACTACTCGGCCACACACGCCATCTTCTTCGCTCGCCCGCCCGAATCCACTTCCCTGTTGGCTTGCAGGCATCGAAAAGCCCAATCACTCAGCGCCCTAAAAGACCCTATGGCAGAACCGACTGACACGTAGAGCGGCGATTGGAATTCCCTCCCCAATGTTCTCTTGGAGCAGATCTGTAATCGTATGAACCTGCTTAGCACCGTCCATCTGGCCGCATGCTCGGTGTCTTTGTACTGTCTACTCATCTGCAACCGGCCGGCTCTTTTTAGGACACCCTGCTTGCTGATGCCCGATCCTCGCAGGTTGCCCAGACACCGACTTGCCGATCCTATGGAGGTTGCCGTGGTGCCCCTCGACATGCTACCACTACACGTCCACCTGTCCTTCATGCACGACCACTACTGGGCGGGCATGAAGGCCAATTGGATTGTCCTCGTCCACCAATTCGGTAGTCCATGGCGTCTTGTGGATATCTACACCCAGCGAGAGATCACCCTTCCATCGTTGGATACCGCCACCATCGAGCCTCGCGGCCCGCCGAACACTCCTGCCTACTACGCACGAGAGGCCTCGAGCTTTTGGCTCGACCTCTGTTTGCTGAAAGTTGTAATCTGTGAAGTTCCCACACCATCAGAAGAACACATGGATTACAAGCTCGTTGCCTTGTTCAACATGGGATTAGTCTATCTGGAATCCGGTCGCCATACATGGTTATGACTCATCGTCAATCCTGTTGAGGCAACATTTCTGTCTGATGCTATAGTGCATGATGGCATCGTTTACGCGGTCGACACACAGATGGCTGCCTATACTGGTGGGATCTATCGTCGTGTAATTTTCTATCTCATATCATCTTTACCTTATGAATATGACTGCCTGTTCATTGTTACAAATTTAGAATAGATAGTATGTCTATAACCACATCATTGCTATATGTTCCTCTCATTTCCTAGATTTTTATGACCACACATGTTATTGTTAGAGTTGATATTAGAACAATTGGCATCTAATGATTGTTAGAATAGATATTATGAGCATAACCTCATGATTGCTATATGTTACTCTCATTTCCAAGATTTCTATAACAACACATGTTATTGCTTAGAGTTGATATGAGAACAGTAGTAAGTGCTATGGTAGAATATGAGTAGGCCCTGTCATAGCTGTTTTCCTCTCATTGTTACATGATGTTTGAACCATGACAAATTGCTAGAATATGAAAGCCATTGGGTTATTTTTTAAAAACTTGGGGTATGATTATGACCACGACATTGCAATTCTCTGTCTATGATATGTGTCACTGTTATAATAATCTTAGTTCCACACATACTCTGAACATGATTCTTTATTTTTGTCCTTTTGGTCTCTAATTTGAATTGTTGCAGCAGATGCAAATGTGCTGGCCTTCATGCTTCTAGGACCTGGAATCATACCAGCCGATGGGTGGTGGTTTATCGCTCGTTCAGGTGACGACGGTCATTGATGCTCATTCGCACATACCAAATTGACCAAACCATTACATCAAACCACATGCAGTACAATGCCTGGGGCATTCGTGACATTGATGGCTATGGCTGCTTCGTGTTCGAGAAAGATCCCAGCTCCGTTGGGCCAGGTGTATTCAACTGGAGGCGGGTTTACAGCCTCAGCAACCACTCCATGTTCCTTGGGCTCAATTATCCGATCATCCAACCAATCATCGATCATATCACCGACGATGATTACCGTGCTATGCAACTTCCATTCGCCAGGGGGAACTATGTTTACACATCATACCATGGGTTTCATGAATCACCATATCCAGAGATTCGTCAACACAGCTTGTTGCCAGGTAATCTTCAGTGTGTGAAAGGCATCAAGCTTCCATGCGATGGATGGCTTTTGCAAACCCGACATGCGGCGATATGGTTCATGCCAACAGCAAATATGCACAACTTGATTTGTACTGATATCTAGACTGAGCCATGTATCCTACTGCTGTAGCACGACCCTATTTTGTTGGATATTGTGTACTATTGTTAGTTTGAAGCACTCCTCTGGTTTGAAGGATAGATACCTTTCTAGGATCAAGTGCATCCTAACTCACTTGCGTAGGATGTACTAATAATGATGATGGAGATGTTGTGCAGAAGCCACACACACACACACACACACACACACACACACACACACACATATATATATATATATATATCAATTAGGCTTCAAGTGTGTACTTGTTAGTTGAACCTATGGTTAAAATGTGACACTAAATACGACTAGTAAGTAGTACAGTAGCAGTAGTAGTATACGTCGGTCAAATTATTCATCATGTCCACACATTGAATTGACTTGACAACACGCTGTGCGTGAGGTGACACAAGAATCCCGGCGGCGTGTTCAGGTATTGTGGACTTCAGATTTGGAGTACCACTTATCTGTCAAAACCTTTCATCATTCACTTAAAACAGTTGATTGATCATACATTGAGTACCATATAACTGAATTAACCGATGCAAGTCCAAGAAGGATTGGCCAGTGCTGCCGGCTGGCGTCAAGTTTGATCCCAGGGATCAGGAGCTGATCGAGCACCTTGAGGCCAAAGTGAGTGCCGACAGCGCGAGATCTCACCCTCTCATCGATTTGTTCATACCAACCATCGACAGCGAGCACGACATATGCTACATCCATCGTGAGAAACTTCCAGGTAAGACACCGATCGGCCGTCTACTTGCACAAACATATTCCTTTGTTTGTAGCTCTATTTTTCTTTTTAGACACAGACCTAGCAAAGCAATTACAATTTGACAGTTAATAAAAAGTGAAACAAGTGACTGCAACATGCCAAAGATGTTATGAAAATGCCAACTATGTACACTAAAACATGTATTCGACAATACTGTAGGTATCACACTGAGTGGCCTAAGCAAGCATTTCTTCTAGCGCAATTCCAGGGCATTCAGAAGGGGCATGTGGACGCATCGCAAGATACAGTCAGAGGTCGACATGCACGCGATGTGGCACAAGACCAGCAATACCTTGCTGGTAATGGTCAACGGCCAGCAGACGGGCAACAAAAAGGTTATGGTGCTGCACACCAACAAGAACTTCAACCAGCAGATGACCAATTGGGTGATGCACCAGTACCACCTCGGGGCCCTAGAGCAAGAGAAGGAGCGGGAGTTGGTCCTCTGCAAGATTTTCTACCAGACGAGCATTAGGGCCAGAAGTAAAAAGATTATAAGTTAGTTTGGTATTGGTACTTGTACTACCTTGTCGTCCGCAAGCTGGTATTGTTGTTAACGATCTTTCGGTATGAACTTGGCATTTGCTTCCAACCGTCATGTCGAGGGTCGACGTGGATATAAAGCTGAATCATTTGTTTCAAAATAAATTTTCATGCACCTGATTTTTATTTGATGGGTAGCATAAGCACCTGCCGTTCGAATTCCCAGTTCTCCAATTTTTTCGAAACAAGTGCATGCACTTATTATCACGATGAAAAAACAATATACCTGCTGCATCCCAGTTATCAGTCTATACTTGCAGAATTCTCTCGTTTATTGAGCAAGTATATTGTTTTTACAGGTCGAGCAAGTTTCAACTAGGCTATAGACTGCCCAGGCTTGGTTTTATTTTAACAGGCCCAGCCTATAATGACAACGGGGCACAAAGATCCAGCAGGTATCTACTGGCCTCTGGCCCGCCAGCGTTAGTTATATTTTGTCTTACAACATCCGCAGGCAGTTTTTTTTTACCGAATCAAACACACATCCCAGTTCTATTTTCCTCTTGAAACGCCATGTCCTACTTCTGTTTTTTAATCTCTACCTATAGTTTTACTAGTTCATATACACGTATCATTATATTGAAAATACATAAAGTTCCATTTTCATATTTACATCCTTATTTTTGTTGTTGTTTTCCCTTCCAACGCTTATTTTTTTACCACTGGTTTTCCCTTAAACCAACTCAATTGTCCCACGTCTTATTTTCTTAGAAAAACAAAACATTTTTTTTGGCAAATCAATAAGTTCTTAAAAAATGTTTATCATTTCAAGATTACAACAGTTCAGACTCCACCGAAATATGCAAAATAAGGTTGAACTTTTTGACCGTGGTCCTGGGCAGAAAATGAGCCGTAATAAATTACTTAAGAATTAGCAAATGGGTTGCAAATTATTAAAAAAAATAGCAAATGGGATCTATCTTGTCTGCAACAGATTTGGAGGCTGACTTGTGGGCCTACTAAGTTCATGCGTACATAAGGTTTCTCAAAGAAAGAAACTTAGTCAACAATCGACTCTACCAGCATCAGACCGTTAGATGTCAATCTAACGGCAATCGTGCTTCTTTAGTCTCTGATCTTCTTGCTCCAGCCACCCAAACCAGCGCCGGCGGAACCGCCTGCTCCCGCCTTCCATGGTCGGCTGTGCTGTCGGGCAAGCCTCACGACCCCACCATACTCGCATCCCTGGCCTCTCTATCCCTCTATTCACCCACACCTCCTATTATTTTCCAGCGACCGCAGCCAAACTAGTCAACCCTCGTACTCCCCACCACGTGGGCAGCCACTGTCGTGTCTTCCCCGACTCCATGTCGTTTCCTTTGTAGGCCTTGCCGTCATCCAGCGCCCTGGTGCTCTCGGCGCGGCATGGTCAACGTGGTCAACGAACGACATCCATCGAAAGTAGACTGTACATGGAGAGGCTGACAGCTGGTTCCACAACCGCACACAAGGAAATGCCTCCTTATTAAGCGCAAAATAATGATTCCTCCACCTGACATCTAGGACCCACCAGAAGGGCCTCTGTATTTCGTGAAAAAAAACGTTCCCGCCGCTGACAGCTCGGACCCACCAGCTATATCTTCGCACGCAAGGAAGTGCTTCATTATTACGCACAAAAAAGTGAATACTCCCGCTGCTAGCTGGGACCCACCATATGGGAGGCTGACTTGTGGGCCTACTAAGTTGACATGGACGGAGGGCTCTGTCAACTTAGTCAATATGAACAATTCTAGCTCCAGTGACCATACGATGTCTATCCAACGGTCATAGTGCTTCTTCAACCTCTGGTCTTCTTGCTCCAGCTGCCCAAAGCGGCGCCGATTGTGCCGCATGCTCCTGCCTCCTGTGGCCGGCTGTGCTGCCATGGAGGCATCACTGCCCCCTACTATTCCCACTGCTGGCCAGGCCCTGCGGCGACGGAAGCCTCACACCACAGCTGAATCAGTGAACCCTCATACTCCTCTCCGCACGGGCATCCACTGCCGCATCTTCCCCGGCTCCGTGTTGTCCGCTTCCTAGGCCTCGCCTCGTCCACCGCCCTGGTGCTGTCGGCATGGCGTGGTGAACGTGGTCAAGGAATGACTTCCATCGAAAGAGTACTAAACATGGAGAGGCTGACAGCTGGGTCCACGGCTGCAGCAAGGAAGTGCCTCCTTATTACGCGTAAAATAATTATTCCTCCACCTGACAGCAGGGACCCATCGGATAGGCCACGGTATTTCGCAGAAAAAACGTTTCCCCCCTGACTGCTGGGACCCACCAGCTACATCTTCGGACGCAAGGAAGTGCTTGATAGTGGGGAACCATCTGATCGAAGCGTATGTAGAGTTGTCATTCTGGTCGTGAACGTGTACGTACATACTGGTCGATCAGTCTGTCTGCAGGCTGCAGCGATGAACCGTGGCCGTGTAAGGAAGGGCACGTGTTGTAGTAGAGGCACACACGTGTCGTAGTAGAGGCACACACGTGTCATAGTAGAGGCGCGCACGTAGCATGCCACGCAGTCCCGTTAATATCGTGTACATGTATGTACAACGGCGGGGGTGCAAGAAAGTAAATCTAGCCACGTACGTACATACGAGTGGGGTCTCGAACGCCTACTCACGCATACGTATGGCCATGGCTCGTGTACATGGCTGGATCGGAACGGATAAACTGCGTCGTCGTCGTGTTCATGGGGAGGCAATGGAATCCGCCATGTTCATCGGGAGGCAATGGAATACGTCGTGTTCATCGGGTGCCAACCGGCTTGGACGGAACAGCCGATCGAAACGAGGCCTGGCATACCATAGAACAGAGGAAACGGCCTTGTCTTCGACCAGCCATGGTCAGAACGGGATCCTGTTCATCACGAGGGGTCTGGCATACCGCAAAATGGAGGAAACATACTTCTCTTGGACCTCCTATGGTCAAAACGGGAACCTGTTGATCGGGAGGGGTGTGGCGTACCGCAAAATGGAGCAAACGGACTTGTGTTGGAGCGCTACGGTCGAAACGGGGGTCCTATTCATCGGGAGGGGTGTGGCGTACTGCAAAATGGGACTCCACGGGATACTGTTCATCTCCATCGTCGACCTCCTCCAACCTCCACGGGCTACTGTTCATCCACCATCGACCTCCTCCAGCCTCCACCTGTGACTATTCATCCACGGGCTCCTGTTCATCCAGACTCCACCTCTCCTCCACCGGCTACTATTCAACTAGCTCTCTCCACGGGGTCCTGTTCAACCACCCCTCCACTGGCTACTGTTCATCCAGCTCTCCACCGGCTACTGTTCAACCAGCCCTCCACGGGGTCCTGTTCATCCAGCCCTCCACGGGGTCCTGTTCATCCACCCCCAACCGGCTCGATCGGGGTCCTGTTCATCCAGCGGCAATGGCCTCTACTACCATGGTGTCCTGTTCATCCAACCCCCACCGGGAACTGTTCATCCAAACCCCCAACAACACTCACTGTTCATCCAGAGGCAACATCGATCGGCTTCAGTTAGCAGCAGTGTGGCGAAGGAATCGCTCGATCGGGTTCAGTTAACAGCCATCGATCGATCACACGGGTTTAGTAACATGTAGTCTGTAGTGCAATCGCTCGGGTTCAGTAGGCGAACACCTCGCTCGGGTTCAGTTAGAGCCCAACACCTCGCACCCACGCGCATACGTGTACGAGAGAAACGTGCATTGCTCTGCCCGACCACCCACCGTAACTGGGAACTCCCGGATATTTTCCTCGCCCTCGCTTCTAGCACGGATTTTTCGTCATGGACGGCCCATAGAATGTCATGCAGCTGCGTCTCCGGCCCGCCTAGGACGAAAATCCCATTTTTTTCATGATTTTTTGTCATAGAAGTAGGAGCCCACCACAACTATGATGATACTAGGTTTTGTCACAATTGTCATCATAGAAGTGCGATAAGCATGACATAATTTTTTTTGTTCGGCCCAAAATGTCACAGATGTATCTTTTTTTGTAGTGGAGGGCGGCGGGCCATTGCCGGAGAGGGAGTGGCAACCTGAGAAGCACTATAAAAAACACTTCCATGATGATACGTGTTTGTCACAGTAGGTCATGTTTTCTGTCATGCATGTACATCCATGACGATTTTATGACAGAATCAAGATAGTCATACCTGTGCTGTCGTAGAAGTGTTCCATGACATTACCAAAATTATCATCACGGAAGTGTCCACTTCCATGACGATAAATCACGCATCATAGAAGTGCTTTCGTCAAGGGTGACTGACACGTGGCATCCACTGTAACGGATCACCGTTAAGCTACCGGGTCCGGTTTTGGATCCGATAACCCGCTAACAGCCACGACCAATGCCGATTTTCAACGTGTAAAATTGTTATTGGCTGGAGGAAACATGTGTTGGTTCACTGTTGGGACAGATGTCATCCATTCATTGGACAGGAGGCGCCTATGATATGTCGACACGAGGCACGACCCAACAGAGGCCCATTTCGGTGAAAAGGCCGGCCCGTTTGACTTGGTCAAAAGGTAATGGGCTGACCCACGGAAAGTTTGTTAATGACATGTTCGTATATAGCCCATTTACGACCCGCTAACTCACGGCCCGTTACGGCCTATCGGAATTAGGCCCAGTAGCTTCATCTGGGCTGTCCAATATGATTCCAGCCCGTTGTAACTTCCGCCCCATGTATGGCCCATGATGTCTTTTGGCCCATACGAGGCCATTTGTAACTCTTGGCCCATTAACGACCCATGGTGAATCTGGCCCACAATGAACAGTGTAACGCTTTATACCCAATAACGACCGATTATTCCATTGGGCCGTTTCCATCCCGTGTTATCTTTCGGCCTTCTCAGGGCCCATTTATTCTTGTGCTTATTTCCAGCATTCAGTTACTTACGGCCCGTTACTGGCCTTTTCTGCTTGTGGGCCAAACTTAGCCTGTGGTTACAATCGGCCCGTTTGCGGCCCGTTAATCTGTTGGGCCGTTTTCATAGCGTCATCAAATACGGCCGATTAACGACGGCCCGTTATGGTCGGCCCATGAACAAACGATTCCAAATCTAGCCCGTTTTACGGCCCATAATGCGGTATGTTATTGGCCCATGTTTGGCCGATCAATCATATGGCCCGTAGAAGGCCCATTGATGCTATGGCCCATAGAAGGCCCATTGTTTATACGACCCTTAGAAGGCCAATTGTTTATATGACCCTTAGGAGGCCCATGGTAACTACAGTAAATATGTAGCCCATGGTTATTGTGGCCTAGTTTTAAAAAATAGGTTATTGCGGCCACTAGCAAACCGCGGAAAAAGAACTGCACTGACTACAAGCAGACAAATAAACAAGACAACAAGGAAATAAATATGCAAGCAACTTACGCTAGGTTATCACGGCTATTACACATATTACATCCACTGGGCATCAAAGTTCTCCACCAGTGCAAATATAGGGAAGAAAGCCGCATATCATATACACTGGTTGTCAAATTTGGCGACCAGTGAAGACAAACGCCGCAGAAAAACAAGTCCAGAACTGAAACCACTTCACAAGAGCTCAAGAAACAATATCCTGGGTACACATAATGCTGGCAAGAATCTTAGCAAGCTTATTAACTTTCTCTTGTTTGGCGCTTAAATCCTCCAGTGCTTGCTGTTGCACTAGAAAGTATGCATCTGAATTCTGCAAGGACTTCCTCAGTTCTTCAGCTTCCTGTCGCAGCACATCTGATCGATGTCTTTCAACTTGAAGTTGTGACTCAAGAAGACGAACCAATTCAGGCAGCGAGTTCGAAGAGCTTGTGCCAGTAGTAGTGGCCAGTAACTCGAACACTACATCAGGACAGGACTTTTGGGTTTTCTCACTCTTGTCAAGATAGTTTTTATTAGCTTTCTTGGAGACCAACAAGGATGTCTCACTATCTTGAACCTTATCTGCATTACTTCCTTTACCATTGCATAATGGGGTACTATTCTCCAATATTTTGTCCGCATTCTAAAAGAGAAACAAGCAGACACATCACAGGTTTACCACGTTGTATATGAAACTCATTTTGGTAAATCAGTTCAGTAGTAAAGTGGACAGGATTACAACATGAAACAAACATATATCTATGTACCAGGGTCACTTTATGATCTATATCATTCTAGTTTTTGTTGCCTAATCAAGATAGAGACACAATTCAAATAAAATTTGTTCAAGACAAAGCTGAATAGATAGAATATAAGTGTGGGAAACTATAGAGCAATAACACCACTTGTAATGTGCATGACATGAGAACATAAATGTTTATTCAATTGAAACTGAAATCAATATAGAGCAAGTTACAACAGCAAACCAGTTAAAGAAACAGGTTTAAAACATACCTGTTGTGCCATTAGAGTTTCAATTCCATCCTTCAAATTTGAAAATAGTTGGTATGAGTAAATACAGTGATGCAAGAGCAAAGGAATATGAACCATAGCTCCAGAACCCGACTTGAGGACAATTCTTCTTCTCCTTTAAGCGTTGAGTTGGGATTCAGAGTGGTGGTCCTAGTGCTTTGGGCACTGCGGTTCCCTTACTAACAGCTCGTGTTTGGGTGCTCTGTGGTGGATACAGTGCTGTGTCAACTAGAACTAGGTTACTATCTGCCGGGGTTGGGGTTAGAAGGGGTGTAGCTAGTTCTCTGTCCAACTGGGTAGGGGTACAATCTGTGAGAGTCTGGGTTATGTGTGGTTTGGCTGGTTCTTGGGCAAGTACAACCGTGGTTCTATCTGCATCAACTGGTAGCACTATCTTTTCTGAAGACCGTGTTGTTACTCCCTTAGATACTACCATCACCTTCTCCAATTCAAATGGCTGATAAACAAGAAAAGTAATTGAATGTACAGACATTGTATGATAGACAGGTGCAACGGATAGTGGGGAATAAAAGAGGGCATGAAATAATTCACAGTTATGTTGTCTAACCAAACAAGATAGCATGACACAATTTCACATATATGATGCCTAACTAAACAGGATAGCATGACACAATTTCACATTATGATGGCTAACTAAAAACGATGGAAAGACATAGTTCAAAATATGATGACTATGTAAACAGGATGACATGATATAACTATATAATGTGTTTATTAAATAGGTTGGCATGCCATAATTCACATACATGCCGCCTATGGAAACATGATAGCATGATATAATTCACGGATAGAATGACATAATTCGAAATATGATGACTGTAAACACTAAACAGGATGAGATGATATAACTATATGATGTCTTTATTAAATGGGTTGCCATGCCATAATTCAGATAGATGTTGTGTATGTAAACATGATGGCATGATATAATTCAAATATATAATTTATATAGTAAGCAAGTAAGCATATGGCAATCCATATATGATGTAAAAACTAAGCAATGCAAGACAACATGCATGACATGGGTAATATAACCCAGCCAAGTTTGAGCATAGACCTCAGGGGGGAAATAGGACTGGTCATCAGTCTCTGAATCCTCCTCTGAGGAGCTCTCTGTAACTAGCAAGATGTCTGCTTCAACAGGTAGCACTGTTTGCTCTGAATACCTTGTTTTCACTCCAAATACTTCCATCACCGCTTCAAATGGCTGATGCACAGGAATAGTAGTGGAATATACATACGTTGTCGACAAATGGAACACGTAATACACAAGAATGATAGCATGGTATAATTCACATATATGATGATTGGCTAAACAACATGGCATTGCATAATTCACATATATAATGCCTTTACAACAAGATAGCATTGCATAATTCACATATATAATGTCTTGCAACAAGATGGCAATGCATAATTCACATATATGGTAATTAGACACTAAACAGGTGGCATTCACATAAAGCATGTCTAAAATAATCAAATGACACAGCAATGCAAGACACCATACGCATGATATGAGCAACATAACCCTACCAAGTTAGAGCATACACCTCAGGGGGGATAGGACTGGTCATCTATCTCTGAATCCTCCTCCGAGGAGCTATTCGTAACCAGCGAGATATGCGCTTCGTCAGATAGCACAGTCTGCTCTAAAGAGCTTGTTTTCACTCCAGAATTTTCCATCACTGTGGCAAATGGCTGATGCACACGAAGAGTAGTTGAATGTACTAATCTGGAGTTGTTTTATATTTATATATGTTGTTGTTGCAGATTATTTTGTTATATGTGTTGTGATTCAGACCGCCCTGCCACACGGCATGCACATTTTCAATGTTTAAATTGTGTGAAAGTAGGCACCTCGGGATTGATATTATGCGGAGGATGCTAGATCTTCATAGTGTGGATCCCGGGGTGCTATAATGGGTGTTAGGATGGAGACAACCATGACATCATGACAAACAATACATTGACACAATAAGAAGGTGACCACATAGATGTGGCATGGCCCACCAAATCACGCATCACTAGGTCTACAGCCACGTAGCCAAAGAAGGGGAAGATTGGAAGGATAGAGATCAACCTGGATACATGGTGTCAAAGCCAAAGGATTAGTGGAAGAACTACACACGCCAGAAATGACCAAAAGATAAGCAGTCCTGATCAACCCCGGGAGGATGAGGCAACAGTGGGGGACACTTAAATTGTGATTGATAGGAAGTCAGAGCGCTAGATCCCGAGGGAAGGACGAGGAGCACCGAAAACACAATGACGATTCAACCCAACAATGCTTAACCGTTACCTGCAGTCGAGTGGGTAATTACTCTATTAGGGGACAAGAATGGGCCAGTTTAAATGCCCATGTTGAAGATGTTGAGTCAAATACGTTACCCAGCACATAAGACGGTGACGGGGATGGGGTAGCACTACCGTGCCCGTTACCCGCCTTACCCGTGAAGGCCTTACATGTGATCCCTAAATCAACAAACTTCGGGCAATTCTTGCAGATACCCACCCAAATTTCTACCCATCCCTGCCATCTGGCCAAAACTGCCCAAAGAAAATCCTGACCTAGCCACAACATACACCCCAAAAGGCCTCACATGTTGTTTATTGGGCTAAAATAATGTTTTTTTCTAATGAAATGTTGCTGAATGTTTCTACTGATTAAGGGCATGGGTTTCCCTAGAGGGCTGAAAACCCTGACTGGACGGGGATGCAAAATTTATTATTCCCGTGGGACGGGATGGGGACGGGGATGGGCATGGGGATCATGTCATGTGAACAGGGATGGGAGTCCAATACCCGCCCAGGTAATCCCCATTGCCAGCTTGAACAACGAGGTCGTGAGCATGCGCCAGTTGAGGACCAAGGGGAGGCAGAGTGCCAGATTCGACAGCAATACAAAGGGATTCGACCAAGGAACGATCGAATGTAGGTGGGGAGGCATTGCCACCATGCGACGAAGAATAACTACCAAATTTGAAGGTCACAACCGAGGGAAGAATGGCTGGAATATTCGTTGACGCAGCGGTCAAATTTGAACCAACGACCAAGGGGACTCGAATAGGCACGCCATCGACCATGAGGGCAGTGAGTGGACTGGAGCACCGCGATAAGGCCGGCCATGGACACCGATGGCGATGAGGAGAAGAGGACGCGAGAGGATGGGGATTGCTTTCTAGGTGGATGTGTGGTGCATCGGCCTCGCCGCCGCCGTTAGCCATGTTGGCTTAGCCCAACGGTGGTGGAGAGGGGGGGAAAGAGGAGAGGGTGGCAGGGTTTGTTGGTGTGGAGCAGAAACAACTCTTTTTTAAAACAAAAGCTCAGGAAAAAAAATGACATATTGAAAACGCAGATACGGATATGCATGTGCGTGGAAATATTTAAAAAATTCCTGCAAAAAATATATTTTGAAAAAGTTTATTGCAGTATGCAAGATGTGGGATTGAGGAATTTTTGCCCTTGGGAATGGAAATTCAAGAAAATTTGTTTTTTAGGCGTTCTTTTTTTCTCGAACGACCTTATTATGGCCTATGCAGTGTCGTCACGGGCCCATATAAGCCCAAAGTCATGGGGCCATTCCAGCCCAATCATTCGCCAAGCCAAGCTGTGATATAGAAGAGATGAGCAAGAATTTCTCAATAAAAAAAAGATGAGCAATATTATTCTTAAATAAAAAGAAAAAAGAAGAAGAGATGAGCAAGAGGCGAGCCATCCTGTTGTTACGGGAAAGATTCCGGTCCTGTTTCCTGGCGCACCGCGGCGACCGGCCGACGAACATCCACCGCCTCCAAGCCGCCTCTCCTCACTGCAGCAGCGTAGCGACTTCTTCCTCCAGCTGCAGAGCCTCTCCGCATCAAGAGTTCCTCGCCATGGAGGTACAACGCTCCATCTTCTCCTGTTTCTCCTCGCCCCGCTCCGTAAGTTCTTCCTGGAATCGTCTGATTGCGCTGTAGCTG
>NC_057812.1:297500396-297520678 GCF_018294505.1 Triticum aestivum
AGGAAAATTGTTAGAGCACATGGTTTGGTTGTCGCAGTGCCAACTTCCTTGCGTACATATATTTGTTATTTGATGAGATCATCTGGCTGAGGGGCTTTGGTTGGATCCCACTGAGACCCTTTGGACCCGTAGTCTCCATCTTTTAAGTGTGATGGTCATTTTTGAGGCTCGAAATGTGGATGGTGGGAATCATCCAAATGGAAAGACCGCCAGGCTGCTAGGCTATTCCAAGCATCTGCTTGGTAAACATTTTCAACTACCATGGTGCAAGCGAGTTAAGATTGTTCTCTTATGGCATGATCCATATAAACTTTATTTAATTCGTCAATCATAGGGAACCAGTTTCGTTCACTGAATTTGACACCATTTAGAGTGGCAAAGTCGACTAATTATATGCGTTTCATTATTTCTGCTGGTGGGGACACTGTGATAGCATGGACTGTGGTCGAGCGGAGCTAGCGACAAGAGCAAGGCCATGGTTGAGCAACTGCAGAGATATGGGGTAATCAAATCGACCAAAGTTGCGGAGGTCATGGAGACCATCGATAGGGGGCTGTTTGTGCCTCCGGGTGGTTCTCCCTATTTTGATAGCCCAATGGCAATTGGCTACAATGCAACCATATCTGCGCCTCACATGCATGCTGCTTGCCTGGAGCTCCTGGAGGATCATCTGCAGCCTGGTATGCGAGCTCTAGATGTTGGATCAGGTATGGAAGACTTGAGTATGTTCAATCTGTTCAACTGAAATATCTGAATTTGTATGGCAGCGTAAGGTGATGTTCGTGCCTGATGTCATTCCACAAATTTAACAACCTGTATCTTTAAAGTTTAGAATGCAATGAAGTCTATCAAAACAGTATGAGAGGCATACCTAAGAAAACATATGGCAGGCATTTCGCCGGCATGTCATCCACACCTTTTAACACTAAACTTTGAAGATTTTGTAGTAATGCTGATATCTGTCAGATCATTTTCTTCTGACCGAATGATAATACTAGCTTGTTTTAGTGGCCGAAATGCTTAATACCTTGGTCCTAAACTCACTGGCTGGTATTGGTAAATTGACAGGCACTGGGTACCTAACAGCTTGCTTTGCACTTATGGTTGGACCGGGAGGACGAGCAGTTGGTGTTGAACACATGCCAGAGTTGGTTGCTTCTTCTACTGAAAACATCAAGAAAAGTGCAGCAGCCCCACAGCTGAATGATGGATCCCTCAGTATTCATATTGCTGGTAAGTAGACCGAGTCTAACATTTTTAGTCATCTACTTTGCTTCCGTCATGGCAAGTACTATTTTTAGAACCATGTTTAGATGGGCATACAGACTAATTATCAGGTTTTGTATATGTACAAATTTGATATGAGGATTTCTTCAGCTATATCCTACATGGGGTGCTTATTTCAGTTGGGGTTAACATAGTAACAAGCTAGTATTTTATTCTTCAACTAGGACAATGCACAAACGTTGCAACGGGATATATATTCTAGTACGTTAGCTCGTGATTTATCTGCCCATATTAATGTGATTGTCCAACTAAGGGCTCCTTTGATTCAAAAGAATTCTATAGGATTTTTGGAGGATTGAAGTCCTTAGGAATATTTTCTACGTTGGTCCTTTGATTCATAGGATTGGATTCCATAGCAATTTTTCGTATGGAATCTTCTGTACTACATTTAATAGGAAATCTAACATCCACTCCAACCTCTTTTGTACTATTGGATTTAAGTGGATATGCCACTCCAATCCTATACTTTTTACTCCCTCCATTCCACAATGTAGTGCTTCCTCTATCCACGTGCTTCAACTTTGACCGTAAATTTAACTACCAAGACCGATTGCGGCGGGAGCAAAAATTATATCAGTGAATTCGTATTTGAAAGAAGTTTTCAATTATATAATTTTTTCTCCCGCCGCAGTTGGTCTCGTTGGTTAAATTTATGGTCAAAGTTGGACCTCGGGAAGCGCAGGTGCACTATATTTTGGAATGAAGGGAGTATTTTTCAGAATCGTGTGAATCAAAGAGGCCCTAAATGTTTATCAAATCCTGCCCAAGAGTTACCTTATAGTTTTATGAGAAGTTTGGTAAGTAAACTAAGGTGGAATTGGTGCAAAAGGTAAGTAAATTAATGTGATTGAGCGGTGTACTGGGAAGGTGCGGTCAAATATGGCATGGTGAAAAACAAACCGGCTGGATGAAAAAAAATCGATAAAGAGACGTGGTGAGAGGGTGGAACCGGTTGACAAAGAGTTCTGCATGGCAGGAAAAGGAACACTACTTATTTTTTAAGTAAAAAATAAAGTAGAGAAGAGAAGAGAAAAGTGAGTCTGTTGTTTCACCATACCATACAGTTGTTCCCTCTCCATTTGTTTTATGTGTATGCTTCTCCTTTTGATGGAATCCCTTAGTAATTGTGCCCATATTACTACGGTGTATCTCAAACTATAGTGTTTGCAACTGATGCAGATGGTAGGGAAGGCTGGCCCGAGCTTGCACCATATGACTGCATCCATGTCGGAGCTGCAGCACCGCAGATTCCAGAGGCGTTAATCGAGCAGCTGAAGCCTGGTGGCAGAATGGTGATCCCGGTTGGGACCATCTTCCAGGAGCTGAAGGTGATTGAGAAGAAGCCAGACGGCGGTGTCAGCATAAGAGACGAGACGTCTGTGCGCTATGTGCCTCTCACCAGCAAGGATGCCCAGTTGCACTCAAATTGATCACAGCATCCTGCCAACCAAATGCTATCTTCAATGTGTGAACCTAAAACCTCATTATCAAGGCGTTATGATTGGACATAAAATCTACCAAGCTGTCGTTGTAAAACGCTGGGATTCATGGCAATGTAGGATACTGGTACTTCATCAAAGTATTGAAGTGTGTGTTTGTGTTTGACCATCTTTTTGTATCTGCTAGCATCTGTGAGCGTGAAGCATGCTTTCTCGTTGGAACTGCTCTCACAATGTTATTCTCTTGTCACTGGCAACTTGGGTTGGCATATGTTAACGTGCCTGTAAATTCGAGCGACCCAACATATCTTTGGTTCTGTGAAAAATGTCAGGTTGCAAGGCGAATGTAATTGCAAAAGTAAACAACGCTGCCGTGCAGTCTGCCCTTTGCATACATATCATATTAGCATTACCAACAAAACCTTCTTCGATTATCATGAGAACACTAGGACATCATTACAGTAGCCTACTTGAAAAGTTGAACTTACGGTGTTGACAAGAAAGTAACATGATGACATCAACAGCAAACGGAAGCATGAAAAAAGAATATGGGATGGGAGGAGATAGCCCAACATCAGGAGGCCAGTGCAGGATTTTTAAGTGGTGACATGCTTCAGTCTTCCGCAGTAACATTTCAGCAGTGTTGTTCTCGTGTGTCCAAAAGAAACACCCGCTCTCCTCTGCATCAGAACCCTCGCTGCGGTCGCTCCGCGGCAACGTTCACTCGGAGTGGACGGCCATCCATCTCCTAGAGTTCATAACAACAACAAATTAGCATCCGTTTGGAACCTTCAATGTTTGCCATACACACTATGATAGTCGACAATTCTGGAGAAATTAGTTGCTCCATGTTGCAGTCGTGCTGTTATGTACTCCCTCCGTCCCATAATGTAAGATGTTTTGTGACACTACACTAGTGTTGAAAAACATCTTACATTATGGGACGGAGGGAGTAGTTTATGAAAATGATAATAGTTATGCTGACGATGTTCTCACCTGTCCATCAAGCGCTGAAATAGCACTGTCAAGATCTTCCTTTGAAGCCATAGTTACAAAACCAAATCCTCGTGAACGCCCAGTTTCTCTGTCGTACACAACTGTAGCGTTAACTACTTCCCCATGCTCGCTGAACAATTGCACCAACCTAGAGTCTTCCGCTTGCCATGGCAGGTTACCAACATAAGCCCTGAAAGAAGATGCAAACTGTCGAGGAGGTCTCTCAACACGGGAGCCCCTTTGAGCTGCCCTGTTTACGTTCAGAAGCCTTCCGCTGATGTCCTGTTAAACAGAAGGTAATCAGCCAGCTACTCAGCACAACGTGCAACTTATACATCATGTTGTACTATTTTCAGGTGTACTGCACTTAGTTGTTCATCAAACATGATGTGCGATCTAAGACACGGAATAAGGGATACATGCCAGTCAAGGTGATAATAATCCGTTTTTATCAAGTGATATGTTCAAGTCGTCTCAAGGTGATAACATCCAATTTCTTGTGTAATGGCAACATATATAAATAACTTGAAGACAAGCAAGTGATGAAAAATACTCTAAACAATTTCATATGTTCAAGTCGGAGTATGAAACAAAATTTGATTATCTGTGAACTCTAAACAATTCAAAGAACTAAAAAGCAATGAGAAGATTGATATGCACTCACGTAGCGGTTGAACGTCTCGATGGCTTTGTCAGCTTCCTCAATAGTACTCATGGTAACAAATCCAAATCCACGGCTCTGGCCTGACTCTCTGTTGTAAATGACCTGGAGTCGAACAAAGGAAGGTCAAAATAAGAAAATCAATCGAGCACTGCACACCCATTTATACAAATAATATCAGACACTACAATTCTCAAGCCTTATATAAATAATGCAATTACTACAAGGTTCGACAATAGACAACAGAAGAACATGAATGAAAAGAAAAACAGGACCCACGCCAACAGGGAAACTTAAAACAAGTCGTTTCTTGCAACTAGGAAGATGGGATGGCAACAAACAGAGACTACAATTAACAGTGGAAGCTACCCTAAAATTGCATCAGTTATCAAAATACTCAAGAGTATTTTGATATGCAGTGATATGCTTACCACTCAAATTAACATCGGATTACACAAACAGTCCCGAACTAGTGCAGGTACCAAAATGGTATTAACGGGGCGAAATCGTACTTACGCGTTGCTGTTATTAATTTAACCGGTAATTATTTTAGGTGTTGCAGCGGTAGGCTCACCTCGGCGACCTCGACGACGCCGGCCTGGTCGAAGAGCTGGGCGAGCCGCTCGCTGTCCACATCATACGGCAGGTTCCCGACGTACACCTTAGCCTCCTCGGGAGGCTCGGCTGCGTACCCCGCATCCCCACCGGAGGCCGCCACCGCGGGCTCCTCCTCCGTCACCGTCTCTTCGGCTTCCTCCGCGTCGGCCCAGTCGAGGCCCGCCTCGGCGGCGTCGGAGGAGGCGACGAGGGGCGTAAGGGGGGCGCGGGGGCGGGTGGAGCGGAGGAGCGGCGCGCGAGAGAAAATGAGTGGGAGGAAGGCGGCCGCCGGGGTGAGCTTGTGTTGGGAGAGGAACGTGGGGTGAAAGAGGGAGGCGTCCGTGGCCGCGGCCATGGCGAGTGTCATGGCGGAGGTGGCCATGGTGAAGGGGATAAGGGAGGGCACGCGAGGAGGGTAAGGGATTTGAGCTTGAGGTGCTCCGTCCTCCGAATTCGCTTTTTTATACACGCCGCGCTGGGTATTTGTCGGCTTTGATGGGCTTCCCGCGGGCTTTCTTGTGAGCCTTTGGATTGTTCTTAGTCTTGGCCCCCAAATGACAAATATGTCAAACTAGCCCTAACAGAATATTTTCTTAAAAAGAAAAGCCCTATACACAATAAGTCCAAGAAGAGCCCTATACTTCCCTCAAAAAAATAGATCCCTATACGATGGGTGCCCCTGTTTGGCGAGAGCAACTAACTAACGAGTTACCCTAAAAAAACTAACTAAGGGCCAGTTCTTTTGGGTAATTCTCCCAGAATTGACCTCCTCCTCAGCTTTTCCCAGAATTGCCACTTGATATTTTTTTACAATTCCTAGCTAATTAGACCTTAACTAGCTAGGAATTGTAAAAAAAGATGAAGTGGCAATTCTGGGGGAAGCTGGGGAGGGGGTCAATTCTGGGAGAATTGCCCAAAAGAACTGGCCCTAATGCTCATTTGGAAACCTACAGGAGTAACTTCGGGTTGTGACGCGCTCTCAGCCGCTGTCATGTTTCATGTTTTGGGTGTCCTCTTCGATATTTTTTCACACGTGTTTTCGTTTTTTTACATAATTTTTTCTGATTTTTTAGGCTTTTCTGTTTTCCACGGTCTTACTTAACTTTTGAACAAAAATATTAGGAAAAAATTATATGAAAAAACGTGTTTTTTTGTTCTATGAGACACACGATTTTACTTCCGCGAGAGACATGACCATGGAAACGAAAAAAATGTGTATTTTTTTCTCCTTTGGCAAGAGGCACAGATTTGCTTCCATAAGAGATACAGTTTTGCTTCCGGGAGAGGTAAAAAAAGAGGCATAAAAATGTGTTTTTTTCTTCCGTGAGAGGCACGAAAAAATGTGTTTTTTCTTCCGCGAGAGGCACAGTTTTTCTTTTACAAGAGGCACGACCGTGCCTTTCAGCAATTGAAAGTGCAACTATCCCTGGGTGGTTTTGGTAATTACTAACAACATATAGCTCATTGAACTAATACCATTTCAAGATGACCATTTCAGAAAGTTCAATGATTGGCATTGGCATGAATTAAGAATGTGGACCCCTTAAAATGCTAAGGACACACATTGACTCAAGCTCAAGACTCTACATTTTCATTTTAGTGATCCAATATCACATTGAGTCCATAGGAAAAGCCAATACTATTAAAAGGGATGAGGTGTTGCTTAATGACTTACTTGCTCAAAATGCTTAGTTATATGCTCCAAAAACCTCAACCACTTTCTCATATCCACATATGTCCCAAACCAAAAGTCAAACTCGGCCCCACCAAAATGTTCTATTCGGCGCCACCAAGTTCACTTGACATAGCCACTGCCAGAAACTCTAGTCATCTCGTTCTCACCGATAGAGATCTCGGTCTCACCGAGATGAGATTGCAAACTCTCTATTTCTCTTCGTAACGTCTCGGTCCAACCGAGATGAGCGATCGGTCCCACCGAGTTCGCAATGCAAACTTTTTATTTCCCTTTTGTAACGTTTTGGTCTCACCGAAATGAGCGAATCGGTCCCACCGAGTTTGCCTGACCAACTCTCTGGTTAGCTTATTACCAAAATCGGTCCCACCAAGTTTGTGTAATCGGTCTCACCTAGATTACGTTATGCCCTAACCCTAATGAAATCGGCCCCACCAAGTTGACATGCCGGTCCCACCGAAAAGTCTAACATTCACATTTTGAACTGAATCGGTCTGACCGAGTTTTCTGATTCGGTCCCATCAAGTTTGGTAAATTGTGTCTAACGGTTAGATTTTGTGTGGAGGCTATATATACCCCTTCACCCTTCCTTCATTAGCAAGGAGAGCCATCAGAACGTGCCTACACTTCCAGTATTCATTTTCTGAGAAAGAACCACCTACTCATGTGTTGAGACCAAGATATTCCATTCCAACCATATGAATCTTGATCTATAGCCTTCCCCAAGTTGCTTTCCACTCAAATCATATTTCCACCAAATCCAAATCTGTGTGAGAGAGTTGAGTGTTCGAGAGACTATCATTTGAAGCACAAGAGCAAGGAGTTCATCATCATCACACCATATATTACCTTTTGGAGAGTGGTGTCTCCTAGATTGGTTAGGTGTCACTTGGGAGCCTTCGACAAGATTGTGGAGTTGAACCAAGGAGTTTGTACGAGCAAGGAGATCGCCTACTTCATGAAGATCTACCCTAGTGAGGCAAGTCCTTCATGGGCGATGGCCATGGTGGGATAGACAAGGTTGCTTCTTCGTGGACCCTTCGTGGGTGGAGCCCTTCGTGGACTCGCGCAACCGTTACCCTTCATGGGTTGAAGTCTCCATCAACGTGGATGTACGATAGCACCACCTATCGGAACCACGCCAAAAATCTCTGTGTCTACATTGCGTTTGCTCCCTCCAAACTCCTCCCTTTACCTTCATATGCAAATGTATTACACTTCGCTGCTATACTCTTAGACTTGCATGTGTAGATTGATTGCTTGACTTGTGCTAAGTTGATAAAATCTGCCAAGACTTAAAATTAGGAAAAGGCTAGATTTTTATTTGGTCAAGTAGTCTAATCACCCCCCCCTCTAGACATACTTTCGATCCTAGAAGTGGTATCAGTGATTTGGTCTCCATTTGCCTTGATTTCCATAGCTTTGGTGATCATAGCCTTGGTTTCACAACCTAGGAGAGTATGGCGTCTAGCGAGGGAAATTACCACCGTAGAGGTCCTTACTTTGATGGTACTAATTTTGCTAGTTGGAAGCATAAGATGAGAATGCATATTCTTGGACATAACCCCGCCGTTTGGGCTATTGTGTGTATTAGCTTGCAAGGTGAATTCTTTGATGGGAGAGAACCGAACCGTGAAGCTACCGCGGAAGAGTTGAAGATGCTGCAATACAACGCTCAAGCTGGCGATATCCTCTTCAACGGATTGTGCCCCGAAGAATTCAACAAAATCAGCCGTCTTGAGAATGCAAAGGAAATTTGGGATACTTTGATTGATATGCACGAGGGTACCGACTCCGTCAAGGAATCCAAATTGGATGTGCTTCAAAGTCAACTTGACAAGTTCAAAATGAAGGATGGTGAAGGTGTCGCCGAAATGTACTCTAGGCTTGCTCTCATCACAAATGAGATTGCCGGCTTAGGAAGTGAAGAGATGACCGATAGATTCATCATCAAGAAGATCCTAAGAGCCTTTGATGGAAAATATGATACCATGTGCACATTGATCCAAATGATGCCCAACTACAAAGATCTCAAGCCAATAGAAGTCATTGGAAGAATTGCTGCTCATGAGATGTCACTCAAGGATAAGGAAGAGCTTCACAACAAGTCAAGGTCCTACAATGACAAAAGATCTTCGAGTCGTGAACGAAATTGCTATAATTGTGGAAGACCTGGACACTACTCCAATGAGTATACGACCCCCTACAAAAGAAGAGAAGATTCACCCAAAAGGAGAAGTAGAAGAGAAGAATCACCACCAAGAGAAAGAAGGAGTAGAGATGATCATTATGAACGGAGAACATCATGGAGAAGCAAGGATTCAGAAAGGAAGGACAAGTCATCAAGAAGCTACACAAAACGAAGACATCAAGCTCATGTTGGTGAATGGGTATCCGACTCTGACTCCGACAATCACTCTGAGAGAAGTTATCACTCTGACTCCGAATATACTCAAGATGAAGGTGTTGCCGGTCTAGCACTTGTGTCAACCAACTCCTATGACATATTTGACTCACCAAGTGAAGGAATTGGAAGATGCTTCATGGCTAAAGGCCCAAAGGTATCACACCCCGAGTATGTTGATTTCAATAGTGATGAAGATGATTTGCTAGGTGATGATGATCTACTTATTGACAACTCTAGTGATGAAAACTATGATAAACTTGCTATTAATCATGCTAATCAAGATAAAACGAATGATGATGATAAGAAGGAGATTGAGCGTCTAACTAAAGACCTAAACACTCTTAAGTTAGCTCATGAAACTACCTTGGAAAATCATCGAGAGCTTTTAAAGACTCATGAGAAGTTACGCTTCGAAAAGCTCAACCTTGAGCAAGAGCATGGGTTCTTAAAAGCAATCAATGATGATCTTCGCAAGAAAAGTTATTCTTACATTGCCAAGCGTTTACTCTTGTCTACTTACATGCCACAAGTTAAAATCTAGCAACAAGAGTAAGAATGATTCTTCTTCTAGTAGTAACAATAATCATGTTAAATCCAATGTTGTTGCTTCTAGTAGTTCTCTTGATTCCACTAATGATTCTCTTAACCAAGTTACACTTGAGCAAGAAAATAGCTTATTGAAGGGAATTATAGAGAAAGGTGTTTACAAGAGCCTTGCCGGGAGTAAGCAATTTGAGGAAATTGTACGCAAACAAGGAAGGCACCGGAAGAATCAAGGTATTGGTTTTGAACGAAAGTTCAATGCCAATGGAGTTGAGTGGGAAGAAGATCAATACCCCAAGACAAAGTTTGTTCCTCAACAAGAGAAGTATGATCCTACTTCCTTCCAAGGGACACAAGCTCAAGATGATCTTCCACCACAAGACCACAAGCAAGAAGGCAAGGACAAGCTTCAAGAGGAGATTGATGTGTTTGAAGAAGCTCCTAAGGCCTTGGTAAAGTGGGTTCCCAAGACTACATCAAGTTCTACTTCATCAAGTACGACTACAACTCCAAGGATTCCCATCAAGATGATGTGGATCCTGAAGAAGAAGAAATAGAGAGTTCTTGAGGGTGACTCCGCCAACATACTTCACTCATATCATTTTTGGCGAGAAAAAGTGCAAACAACTTCTACATCTTGCACTAGTTCAAGGAGTCACAAACCCTCTTGTTGGTAAGATAAGGGACAAGGTAACCTATTGCCTTCATGGACATCAACTTGTGTGAACATCACTTTATGTCTATGGATATCCTTGTTTGTTCCTTATGGGACTAATCCATGTAGGTATTGAAAGTGCAACTTACTCCAATGGATTGCTCCAAATGATCTACATCAACGTTGAGCATCCACATCTTCAACACCCACATGAAGTGATCGTCGAAAAAACCCAAGGTTAGTTCATCCCTCTTAGGAGGGATATCACATCTAGGGGGAGCTTTACTCTAATCAATTGAGCTAAAAGCAACTCTAATGGTGTGAACACAATAATTCTTTATGTAAAAGTGGTAACCCCACTTGTGCTTAAATGATGAGTATGACCTACGATCAAATGTTCTCATTTGACTCCTAAGTCAATATACTCATATATAGATGACCTAGTCATCGCCAATTGCTTGATAGATGCTAGAGTGTTTGTGCATGCTATGACACATATTTCATCTGCCATTTTATTGTGTGAGCATGTTGGTTGCATATTTTACTCATTCGAGGACATCCACTTGTTGTTTTGATTGTTTGGCTCTTTCTCTTTTGCCAAGTGGATGGACAAGAATGCCTAAGAACCTCCTATATCTGTCTATGCTTTTCTCCTCTCAAACTCTATTCATGCTACATTACAAATTTTGATCAAGTCAGATTCGAACCACTCTGTGTGAGGAGCACTCGGAGTCCCCGATTCGTCATAGACTTAAACTTCCAAAACCTCTTTGTGCATTTTGGTCTGACCGATCCATCCATTTCGGTCACACCGAGTTCATTGAGTTGATCTAGGTTTTCAATCTCGGTGCAACCGATTTGAACTTTTCGGTCATGCCAAGTTGCAGTAACCGCTTGTGATTCTGCATCTCGGTGCCACCGAGTTGTTACACTCGGTCACACCGACAGGGTCAGGATATATATACCCACGGGTGAGATTTTGGAAATTTCTTCAAACCTCCTCAACCCACGCGTGTCCTACTCTGCCGCCTCAGGTCTCCAAATCGTCTCCTCGTCGCCAGCAACCTCCCGCCGTTGGTTTCCGTCGCCATCAACGGGATTCTGCCCCGTGTTGGGGAACGTAGTAATTTCAAAAATACGCACACGCAAGATCCATCTAGGTGATGCATAGCAACGAGCGGGGAGAGTGTGTCTACGTACCCTCATAGACCGAAAGCGGAAGCATTTAGTAACTCGGTTGATGTAATCGAACGTCTTCGCGATCCAATCTATCCAAGTACCGAACGCACAGCACCTCCGCGATCTGCACACGGTCAGCTCGGTGACGTCCCTCGTACTCTTGATCTAGTTGAGGCTGAGGGAGATTTTCGTTAGCACGATGGCATGATGACGGTGATGATGAAGTTACCGACGCAGGGCTTCGCCTAAGCACTACAACGATATGACTGAAGTGGAAATCTGTGGAGGGCGGCACCGCACACGGCTAAGACAACCGTCAACTTGTGTGTCTATGGGGTGCCCCCCTCCCCCGTATATAAAGGAGGGGAGGAGGGGAGGGACGTCCCTCTCTATGGCATGCCCAAGGGGGAGTCCTACTCCTAGTAGGAGTAGGTTTCCCCCTTTTCCCTAGTTGGAGTAGGAGAAGAAGGAAGAGGAAGAGAGAGGGAAGGAAAGGGGGGCGGCCCCCACCCAATTCGGATTGGGCTTGGGGGGTGCGCCCTCCACCTGGCCGCCTCCTCCTCTCTCCCACTAAGGCCCAATAAGGCCCATTGACTCCCTGGGGGGTTCTGGTAACCCCCTAATACTCCGGTAACTGTCTGAACTCATCCGAAACCCTTCTGGTGTCCAAACATAGCCTTCCAATATATCGATCTTTATGTCTCGACCATTTCGAGACTCCTCGTCATGTCCGTGATCACATCCGGGACTCCAAACTACCTTCGGTATATCAAAACACATAAACTCAGAATACCGATCGTCATCGAATGTTAAGCACGCGGACCCTACGGGTTCGAGAACTATGTAGACATGACCAAGACTCATCTCCGGTCAATAACCAATAGCGGAACCTAGATGCTCACATTGGTTCCTACATATTCTACGAAGATCTTTATCGGTCAAACCGCATAACAACATACGTTGTTCCCTTTATCATTGGTATGTTACTTGCCCGACATTCAACCGTCGGTATCTCAATACCTAGTTCAATCTTGTTACCGGCAAGTCTCTTTACTCGTTCCGTAATGCATCATTCCGTAACTAACTCATTAGTCACATTGCTTGCAAGGCTTATAGTGATGTGCATTACCGAGAGGGCCCAGAGATACCTCTCCGACAATCGGAGTGACAAATCCTAATCTCGACCTATGCCAACTCAACAAACACCATCAGAGACACCTGTAGAGCATCTTTATAATCACCCAGTTATGTTGTGACGTTTGATAGCACACTAAGTGTTCCTCCGGTATTCGGGAGTTGCATAATCTCATAGTCATAGGAACATGTATAAGTTATGAACAAAGCAATAGCAATAAACTAAACGATCATAGTGCTAAGCTAATGGATGGGTCTAGTCAATCACATCATTCTCTAATGATGTGATCCCATTCATCAAATGACAACTCTTGTCCATGGCTAGGAAACTTAACCATCTTTGATTAACGAGCTAGTCAAGTAGAGGCATACTAGTGACACTCTGTTTGTCTATGTATTCACACATGTACTAAGTTTCTGGTTAATAAAACTCTAACATGAATAATAAACATTTATCATGATATAAGGAAATATAAATAACAACTTTATTATTGCCTCTAGGACATATTTCCTTCAGTCTCCCACTTGCACTAGAGTCAATAATCTAGTTCACATCATCATGTGATTTCACACCAATAGTTCACATCTTTATGTGATTAGTTCACATCTCCATGTGACTAATACCCAAAGGGTTTACTTGAGTCAATAACCTACTTCACATTGCTATGTGATTAACACCCAAAGAGTGATCATGTTTTGCTTTTGAGAGAAGTTTAGTCAACGGGCCTGCCACATTCAGAGCCATATGTATTGTGCAAATTTTCTACATCTACAATGCTCTGCACGGAGCTACTCTAGCTAATCGCTCCCATTTTCAATATGTATCTAGATCGAGACTTAGAGTCATCTAGATCGGTGTAAAAGCTTGCATCGATGTAACTCTTTACGACGAACTCTTTTTCACCTCCATTACCAAGAAATATCTCCTTAGTCTTCTAAGGGCAATTTTGACCATTGTCAAGTGATATTCTCCTGGATCAATATCGTACCCCCTTGCCAAACTCATGGCAAGGTACACAATAGGTTTGGTACACATCATAGCATACTTTATAGAAACTATGACTCAGGCATAGTGAATGACTTTTCATTCTCTTTCTATTTTCTACCGTGGTCGGGTTTTGAGTCTTTACTCAACTTCATACCTTGCAACATAGGCAATAACTCCTTCTTTGACTGTTCCATTTTGAACTACTTAAAAAACTTGTCAAGGTATGTACTCATTGAAAAAAATTTATCAAGCGTCTTGATCTATATCTGTAGATCTTGATGCTCAATATGTAAGCAGCTTCACCAAGGTCTTTCTTTGAAAAACTCCTTTCGAACACTCCTTTATGCTTTCCAGAAAATTTTACATCATTTCCGATCAACAATATGTCATTCACATATACTTATCAGAAAGGCTGTAGTGCTCCCACTCACTTTCTTGTAAATATAGGCTTTAGCGCAAGTCTGAATAAAACTATATGCTTTGATCAACTTATCAAAGCGTATATTCCAACGCTGAGATGCTTGCACCAGTCCATAGATGGATTGTTGGAGCTTGCACATTTTGTTAGCACCTTTAGGATTGACAAAACCTTTTGGTTGCATCATATACAACTCTTCTTTAAGAAATCCATTAAGGAATGTAGTTTTGATATCCATTTGCCAGATTTCATAAAATGTGGCAATTTGCTAACATGATTCGGACAGACTTAAGCATCGCTACGAATGAGAAAATCTCATCGTAGTCAACACCTTGAACTTGTCAAAAACTATTTTTCAACAATTCGAGCTTTGTAGATAGTAACACTACTATCAGCGTCCGTCTTCCTCTTGAAGATCCATTTATTCTCTATGGCTTGCCGATCATTGGGCAAGTCCACCAAAATCCATACTTTGTTCTCACACATGGATCCCATCTCAGATTTCATGGCCTCAAGGCATTTTGCAGAATCTGGGCTCATCATCGCTTCCTCATAGTTCGTAAGTTCATCATTGTCTAGTAACATGACTTCCAGTACAGGATTACCGTACCACTCTGGTGCGGATCGTGCTCTGGTTGACCTATGAATTTCTGTAGTAACTTGATGTGAAGTTTCATGATCATCATCATTAACTTCCACTCTAGTTGGTGTAGGCATCACATGAACAAATTTTTTTGATGAACTACTTTCCAATTCGAGAGAAGGTACAGTTACCTCATCAAGTTCTACTTTCCTCCCACCCACTTCTTTCAAGAGAAACTCATTCTCTAGAAAGGATCCATTCTTAGCAACGAATATCTCGCCTTCGGATCTGTGATATAAGGTGTACCCAATAGTTTCTTTTGGGTATCCTATGAAGACACACTTCTCCGATTTGGGTTCGAGCTTATCAGTTTGAAACTTTTTCACATAAGCATCACAGCCCCAAACTTTAAGAAATGATAGCTTAGGTTTCTTGCTAAACCACAGTTCATATGGTCTCGTCTCAACAGATTTAGATGGTGCCCTATTTAATGTGAATGCAGCTATCTCTAATGCATAACCCCAAAACAATAGTGGTAAATCGGTAAGAGACATCATAAATCGCATCATATCTAATAAAGTACGGTTACAATGTTCGGACACACCATTATGCTATGGTGTTCCAGGTGGCATGAGTTTGTGAAACTATTGCACATTGTTTCAACTGAAGGCCAAACTCGTAACTCAAATATTTGCCTCCGCGATCAGATCGTAGAAACTTTATTCTCTTGTTATTTATGTTCATGGTGAATTATATCCTACTCATGCTTGCACCCAGTGTTGATTAATTTTAATGCATGTTCATGACTGTTGTCGCTCTCTAGCTGGTCGCTTCCCAGTCTCTTTCTAGCCTTCACTTGTACTAAGCGGGAATACTGCTTGTGCATCCACTTCCATAAACCCCAAAAGTTATTCCATATGAGTCCACCATACCTTCCTATAAGCGGTATCTACCTGCCGTTCCAAGTAAATTTGTATGTGCCAAATTCTAAACCTTCAAATGAAATTCTGTCTTGTATGCTCAAATAGCTCATGTATCAACTAGGGTTGCCTATATCTTCCATGCTAGGTGGGTTATTCTCAAGAGGAGTGGACGCCGCTCCTCATTCACGAGAAAATGGCTGGTAACCGGGATGCCCAGTCCCTTGCTTAAATTAAAATAATTGCAAACAAAACTCCCCCAGGATTGTTGTTAGTTGGAGGCACCCGTTGTTTCGGACAAGCCATGGTTTGATGTTTGTTGGTGGTGGGGGAGTATAAACTTTACCATTCTATTTGGGAACCGCCTATAATGTGTGTAGCATGGAAGATATCGAGATCTCTCGGTTGTTGTGTTGACAATGAAAGTATGCCACTCAAAATGTTATTTATCTCTATTTCAAAAATCGAGCTCTAGCACCTCTACAAATCCCCGCTTCCCTCTGCGAAGGGCCTATCTATTTACTTTTATGTTGAGTCATCATCCTCTTATTAAAAAGCACCAGTTGGAGAGTACTGCTGTCATTTGCATGTATTACTATTAGTTTACATTGAGTATGACTATGACTGGATCTCTTTTACCATGAATTACAATGTTTAGTCAGTCCTTGAACTTCAGAGGTGCTCTGCATTTATGTTTTGCGGTCTCAGAAAGGGCTAGCGAGATACCATCTTGTTATATCATATTATGATTGTTTTGAGAAAGTGTTGTCATCCGAGATTTACTATTATTGCTCGCTAGTTGATTATGCCATTGATATGAGTAAACATGAGACCTAAATGTTATTGTGAATATGGTTAGTTCATAATCTTTGCTGAAAACTTGAATGCTGGCTTTACATATTTACAACAAGAAGATCAAACAGAGTTTGTAAAAGTTTTTCTTTATCACTTTCAGTTTGTCAACTGAATTGCTTGAGGACAAGCAAAGGTTTAAGCTTGGGGGAGTTGATACGTCTCCATCGTATCTACTTTTCCAAACACGTTTGACCTTGTTTTGGACTCTAACTCACATGATTTGAATGGAACTAACCCGGGCTGACGCTGTTTTCAGCAGAATTGCCATGGTGTAATTTTTGTGCAGAAATAAAAGTTCTCGGAATGACCTGAAACTTCACGGAGAATATTTTTGGAATTTATAAAAAATACTGGCGAAAGAATCAACACCAGGGGGCCCACACCCTATCCACGAGGGTGGGGGGTGCGCCCCCTGTCTCGTGGGCCTCCTGAGGCTCCACCGACCTCAACTCCAACTCTATATATTCACGTCCGGGGAGAAAAAAATCAGAGAGAAGGATTCATCATGTTTTAAGATATGGAGCCACCGCCAAGCCCTAATCTCTCCTGGGAGGGCTGATCTGGAGTCCGTTCGGGGATCCAGAGAGGGGAATCTGTCGCCATCGTCATCATCAACCTTCCTCCATCACCAATTTCATGATGCTCACTGCCGTGCATGAGTAATTCCATCGTAGGCTTGCTGGACGGTGATGGGTTGGATGAGATTTATCATGTAATCGAGTTAGTTTTGTTAGGGTTTGATCCCTAGTATCCATTATGTTCTGAGATTGATGTTGCTATGACTTTGCTATGCTTAATGCTTGTCACTAGCGCCCGAGTGCCATGATTTCAGATCTGAACCTATTATGTTTTCATGAATATATGCGAGTTCTTCATCCTATTTTGCAAGTCAATAGTCACCTACTATGTGTTATGATCCGGTAACCCCGAAGTGACAATAATCGGGACCACTCCTGGTGATGACTATAGTTTGAGGAGTTCATGTATTTACTAAGTGTTAGTGCTTTGTTTCGGTACTCTATTAAAAGGAGGCCTTAATATCCCTTCGTTTCCGATAGGACCCCGGTGCCACGGGAGGGTAGGACAAAAGATGCCATGCATGTTCTTTTCCATAAGCACGTATGACTATTCGGAATACATGCCTACATTACATTGATGAACTGGAGCTAGTTCTGTGTCACCCTATGTTATATCTGTTGCATGAGGAATCGCATCCGGCATAATTATCCATCACTGATCCATTGCCTACGAGCTTTCACATATTGATCTTTGCTTAGTTACTTTTCTGTTGCCACTATTACGATTACTACAAAACTGCTACTGTTACTTTTGCCACCGTTACCGTTACTTCCATACTTTGCTACTAAATACTTTGATGGAGATATTAAGTCTTTCAGGTGTGGTTGAATTGACTACTCAACTGTTAATACTTGAGAATATTCTTTGGCTCCCCTTGTGTCGAATTAATAAATTTGGGTCGAATACTCTACCCTCGAAAACTGTTGCGATCCCCTATACTTGCGTGTTATCAAAACTATTTTCTAGCGCCATTGCCGGGGAGCATAGCTCTATTCTTTGAGCCACTTGGGATTTATATCTGTTGATCATTATGAAGAACTTGAAAGATGAAAGAACCAAGATGTTTCCCTCAACTACGAGGGGAGGTAAGGAACTGCCATCTAGCTCTGCACTTGATTCACCTTCTGTTATGAGTAAACTTGCGACACCTACTCCTTCTATTTATTCTGATATGTCGCATGTTAGTGATGATGCCACTTCTGCTATGCATGATGCTTATGATGAAACTACTTCTATGCTTAATAATACTGTGCCACTAGGTGAATTTCTTGAAGAACAACTTGCTAGGGTTAGAGAGAATGAAATTATTGAAACTGATAATATTGATGAAAGTGATGATGAAGATTCTCACCCTAGATATGAATTGCATGTTGTGCCTGAGGGTTATGTTATGGATGAAGAAACTGCTAGAGACTTTTTAGCTTGCAATGATAGGTATGATCTTAACAAACTGTTAGCTAAGCTGAAAGAAAAATCTTTGAATGCTAGAATGAAATATGAGCTTGCTTTTGCTACTTCACCTATCTGTATTTCCGATAAGGATTATGATTTTTCTGTCGATCTTGAGTTAATTACTTTGGTTGAATCTGATCCTTCTTATGGCTATGAATCTGAAACTGTTGTGTCACATCTTACTAAATTGAATGATATATCCACCCTATTCACTCATGAGGAAAAAAAATTGTTACTACTATATCCTTAAACTATTTCCGTTCTCATTAAAGGGTGATGCTAAAACATGGTTCAATTCTCTTGATCCTGGTTGTGTGCGTAGTCCCCCGGATATGATTTATTACTTCTCTACTAAATATTTCCCCGCTCATAAGAAACAAGCTGCCTTAAGGGAAATATATAATTTTGTGCAAATTGAAGAAGAGAGTCTCCCACAAGCTTGGGGGAGGCTTCTCCGATTACTTATTGCTTTACCTGATCATCCTCTCAAGAAAAATGAAATACTTGATATCTTTTATAATGGACTAACCGATGCTTCAAGAGACCACCTAGATAGTTGTGCTGGTTGTGTTTTCAGGGAAAGAACTATTGATCAAGCTGAATTGCTATTGAATAATATGTTGAGTAATGAAAATGATTGGACACTTCCTAAACCAACTCCTAAGCCAACTCCGAAGAAAAGGGGTATTCTATTTCTTAGTCCTGAAGATATGCTAGAGGCAAAGAAATCTATGAAAGAAAAGGGTATTAAAGCTGAAGATGTTAAGAATTTACCACCTATTTAAGAAATACATGGTCTTGATAACCCGACACAGGTAGTAAAGGTAAATTCTCTCTATAGATCTGATAAGGGTGAAATCCCATCTACTAAGTTTGCTAGCCAATGCTTGGATGAGTTTGATAATTTTATGGTTAAACAAGAAGACTGCAATGCTTATGTTGGCAGACAATTGAAACGTAATGCTTATATGATTGAATACTTGAGTGATTATATGTCTAGAGTTAAAGTTGAACTTAAACTTATTAGTAAACATGCTTCTATGGTTACCACTCAAGTAGAACAAGTACTTAAAGCTCAGAATGATTTGCTCAATGAATTATATAATAAGAAAAATAAAAATGTTGTTAGAGTTGTGACTAGAGGGGGTAAAATGATTCAGGAACCTTTGTATCCTGAGGGCCACCCTAAGAGAATTGAGCAAGATTCTCAGAGAACTAATGTTGATACACCTAGTTCTTCTAAGAAGAGGGAAAAGAAAAACAATAGGACTTTGCATGCTTCTAGTGAACCTGTTGTTTACACACCTGAGAATCCCAATGCTATTTCTATTTCTGATGCTGAAACACAATCTGGTAATGAGCATGAACCTAGTGATAATGTTAATGATGATCACTACAAAAAAAAGACACATCCGTGACATTTTGGGCCGAACGAATTTTTTTCTGTCATACATATGACACTTCTATGACGATAATTGTGACAAAACCCGGTATCATCATAGATGTGGTGGGATCCTACTTCTATGACAAAAAATCATGACAGAAAAATGGGCTTTTCGTCCTGGGCGGGCCGGAGACGCAGCTGCATGACATTCTTTGGGTCGTCCATGACGGAAAAAACCATGGTAGAAGCGAGGGCGAGGAATTTCGGGCACTTCCCGGTTACGGCGGGAGGTCGGGGGCCGAGCGATGCGTGTTTCTCTCATACACGTACGCGTGTGTGTGTGAGGCGTTGGCTCTAACTGAACCCGAGCGAGGCGTTGGGCTCTAACTGAACCCAAGCGATTGCACTGCAGGCTACGTGTTACTGAACCCGAGCGATCGATCGATGGCTGTTAACTGAACCCGATCGAGCGATTCCTTCGCTACTGGTGCTAACTGAAGCTGATCGATGCT
>NC_057812.1:297521007-297524093 GCF_018294505.1 Triticum aestivum
CTCTGGATGATTAGGACCCCGTGGTGTGGTGGAGGGCTGGATGAACAATAGACGATGGAGGGGTGCCCGTGGAGGGGTGATTGAACAGTAGCCGGTGGAGTAGCGTGCGGTGGAGGCTGGATGAACAGGAGCCCGTGGAGGCTGGAGGAGGTCGACGGTGGAGATGAACAGTATCCCGTGGAGTCCCATTTTGTGGTACGCCACACCCCTCCCGATAGACATGACCCCCGTTTCGACCGTAGCGCTCCAACACAAGTCCGTTTCGTCTATTTTGCAGTACGCCACACCCCTCCTGATCAACAGGACCCCCGTTTTGACTGTAGGAGGTCTGTTTCCTCCGTTTTGCGGTACGCCACACTCCTCCCGATCAACAGGACCTCGTTTCGACCATAGGAGGTCCGTTTCCTCCGTTTTGCGGTACGCCAGACCCCTCTCGATCAACAGGACCCCGTTCTGAACGTAGGAGGTCTGTTTCCTCCATTGTGCGGTACGCCAGGCCTCGTTTCCATCGCATGTTCCGTCCAAGCCCTCCCAATGAACACGACCACGCATTCCGTTCCGACCCAGCCGGTTGGCTCTCACACGTCCCGTTGCCTCCCGATGAACACGACACATTCCGTTGCCTCCCCATGAACACGACGCATTCCGTTGCCTCCCCATGAACACGATGACAACGCTGCTTCTTCGTTCCGACCCAGCCATGTACACGAGCCCTGGCCGTACGTATGCGCGAGTAGGCGTTCGAGACCCCACCCGTATGTACACATACGTGGCCATATTTTCTTTCTTGCACCCTGGCCGCTGTACGTATGTGTACATGCTACGTGCGCGCCTCTACTATGACACGTGCACGCCTCTACATCCACCAATATATATGTACGTACACGTTCGCGACCAGAATGACAATGCTACGTATGCTTCGACCAGGTGGGTCCCGACTGTCAGGCACTTCCTTGCCTGCGAAGATGTAGCTGGTGGGTCCCAGCAGTCAGGGGGGCAAATCATTTTTTTGCCTGGATGCACTTCCTTGCGTGTGAAGATGTAGCTGGTGGGTCCCAGCAGTCAGGGGCAAACATTTTTTTTCGTGAAATATGGTGGCCCGTCCGGTGGGTCCCCGCTGTCAGGTGGAGGAATAATTATTTTGCACGTAATAAGGAGGCACTTCCTTGCTGCGGCCGTGGACCCAGCTGTCAGTCTCTCCATGTACAGTCCATGTCCGATGGAAGCCGTACCTTGACCACGTTGACCACGCCGCGCCGAGAGCACCAGGGCGGTGGACGACGCGGAACCGGAGAAGACGCGGCAGTGGATGTCCACGCATAGAAGAGGACGAGGGTTCACTGGTTCGCTGCGGTGTGAGGCTGCCGTCGCCGCAGAATAACAAGGGGTGTGGGTGAGTAGAGGGATGGCCTGGCCAGCTAAGCCAAGTCTAATGTTTCTCGGGTCAGCAGCAAACTCTTTGTGTTTATCATTGAAGCTTTTCCACTCACTACCATGAGATGGATGGCTCATTACATTCTGATCTCTGTACTCCTGGTTCCTAGAATGCCACAGTACATCCTCTCTTGTTTCAGCATTATGAAACAACCTCTGCAATCTTGGTGTAATTGGAAAATGTCTCAGAACATTATGAGGAATCCTCTTCACAGCATCGCCATCTTTCCATCCTGATGATTTGCATTTCGGGCATTCACTTAAGTTGGCATAATCCTTCCGGAACAGAACACAATTATTCTTACAAACATGAATCATATCATATCCAATTCCAACTGCACGAAGGAAATTCTTCATTTTACTGTAGGTATGTGGCAGCTCAGACGCATTTGGGAAAGATTTGCGGAAAGCAGCCAACATCGCATCGAATGATTTGTTGGTCATCCGCTCAGATGTCTTCACCTGAAGAAAGGTGACCATACCTGAGAATACTGACAGCTTATTTCCTGGGGTGACAGCAACGTTGCATTGTTCCAACATGCGGTCCCACCATTTTTCTTCTGCAGGTGAAAGTTCACGAAATGCACGAGCATTTCGTAGCATTGTTTCAATGTTGGTCAAACTCACTGGCTCCGCCACCACCTCCTCCTCCTCCTCTTCCACCTGAGCATCAGGCAGATCAAGATGGTGATCTGCTGCTTCCACGTAGTCAATAACATTGACGTTCACAGCTTCACCATGATGAACCCACCTAGTATATGTGACCGACATCCCATACAAGTGTAGATGATTTTGCACAGTTGACTGGGGTCTTGTAACTGAATTCATACAACTGCTACACGGGCAGAGCACATCTGATTTCGGACCATCGTACTCAGCTCTGATAAAGTTCATGAAGTTTACAACCCCCTCGACATATGCAGCGGAGAATCTTCGAGCAGAAGTTATCCATGTCCTGTCCATCTGTTAGACATACAAATTAGTTCTTCTACTAGATATTATAGGAAAAACATATATGCTTTTTTATGAAGTCCAGAAAAAATACCTAGGTCGATGTCTAAAGCTATGGCAAGATATTTGGACGAGCAAATCTAAGTAACGAAATATATGTAAAGCTAATTCAGCAAACATATTTGAGTGCCAAATTATGGCAGGCTATTTTAGCAGTCAATGAGGCCGAGCACACAGCCATCGAACTATCGAAGCCATCGCAGCAACGAAGATCGAGTATAAAACGGTGTGGAGCTATTTCACCTAACAGATTGGCTACTAGACCATGGCAATCTACGTCACAATAAATATATGGCAGGATATTTTAGCAACTAATCGGCCTTGGCATGCCATCTCAGCTAAGAAGATTGAGTGCAGAACAGGGCAAGGAAGCTTCTTAAGCAAAGCATATTGACAGTAAACTACTTCGGCAAACAGTGAGATTAACAACATCTATCAGCTAACATTCAGCGCTACACCAACATGAACGGGGCCTCAGTCTAGAATGCACGTACCGCGGGAGAAGCTGACCGTCATGCGTCTCCACACGAATGTCGCCAGTGGTGGTGGCGCTGACCGTCGTGCTCCTCCACAAGAACGTAGCCAGAGGTGGCGGCGCGACTAGAGGATGACAGTCTACGAGAGCGTACTGTGGGAGTGAG
>NC_057812.1:297524350-297531862 GCF_018294505.1 Triticum aestivum
CACGTGTCAGTGAAGAGGCAAACCGAAGCTCGTTCCGTTTGCGTGAGCCGTGTGCAGGACTGAAAGTGTGTGGGGTGCAATGCGACCGCGACAGGAGTGCTGTGAGTGTACCGCCTTTTTTCCTTTTAAACTAGGTGCTTCGCCCCCTCAAAAAAAACTTTGTTGCTTCGCGCGATCCATCGATACTACTACTAGTAATCCGGTAATCCCGACTAAAACGGCGTGGCCGGGTCTTTTCCCACGCGATATGCTGGGAGGTTGGCTTAGTTGGGTTTTTTAGGATGAGTAATGCTACACCTACGTAATCCCAGTTACATAATTAACATAATGTGAAACATGTGAGCTGTTGATTGTCGATTGGGGGGAGGAAGGGGCCCACCACCATGAAAATCAGGGGAGGAGAGAGAGAGGCAATTTACGTTAACCCTTTCATAGGTTCCCGTAGATGTAGAAAGACGTGAAATGCGTGAATGTGTAGTGGACGTACTATTGGAGTGCCTAAGATAATTTGTGTATGTATAGACCCTATGTGTTTATTTTACTTCACATGTTAGATTTGTCTCGGTTCAATAAAAAGCAGAGTTGGTGATGATGGTGTGCCTGTCATCCTGCAATATAGGCCGTCCGATCTATATCTAACGGATAGGAAGGAAACTATGACAATTTACCCGCACTCATCTCCACATTTGCAGATAAGGCTTTCCCTCGTTCATCCTTTTCTCCCACAAGATCTTGATCTTCGGTGCAACGCACGGGCATCTTGCTAGTACTCCTACAATATGTATATTATTGTGAAAGTTCATATACACCGGCCGAGATTAATGCAAACACGACAGATATTCATTACATTTCGAACTTTTATAGGACAGAAAAATAAAAGAAACCCGACCCTAAACCTATTCTACGGCGGCGACCGACGTCCTCCATCTGCGATCTCTATGTACGGGGGCGGGGTTCAAGACCCGTGAAGTGAAGGTGCGGTCTCCAGCGAGGAAGAGTAGAACATGGGATACGGACCGGCCAGTTGGCACACCATGCCCTGCCGCCTCCCATGCCCTACTCATCCTCGGAGGAGTCCCCGACCTCGGTGGTGCCGGACATTGGATGGCGACAAGTAGGACGCGTGGCTGACGTTGCTCCCGTCGTTGGCCGCCAGCGTGGCCACCGCTTGTGCGGTCGCGTCCGCGTCCGGCTACGCCGCTATTGCGTCGCGAGAGGCGACTTGAGCGAGGGCGGCGACCTCGAGCTTCATCCCCGAAGACAAGCTCTCCCGCAGAGCGTTCACACTACGGTTATGGCGGATGTGGTGCCAGGTAGGAGGACGATGCGCTATGGTGTGGAGGTTAGCTGGGCGTTGCCGCTTTAAGTAGCGCATTCCAGTGAGGCCAAGCATCCGGATGCGTCATTAAGTCGCCGGAGTTGGTTCCTCGGGCACCGAGCCTCTGAACGACGACATACGAACAGACGACATGAATGCGGGAAGCTGGCGCCGGCTGGGAATGCACCGCGCGACGGCGCGAGGGACGAGGGTTTTGGTGTGCCAGGGTAGTCAGCTGCGGTCGTGGCAACGTTGGAGATGCCCTTTGCTCACATGTGATCCCCGCATGTCATTGAAAAAGCAAGACAACCCGGCATGGTCTCAGGTCCAGAGGATGCAGTTGGCCACTCTACGCCACTCCGCGGACGCGTCGCAGCGCCCCGTGCATCCTCGACGAGTCGGCTGTTGGGGTGTGTTTGGATTGTGGCCAAAGTGCACCTTACCAAAATTTTGGTCATGACCCAAAGATTGGTCTTTGTTTGGATGGTTGCCATTTTTTTGGCATGCCAATGAACTCTAGCCAACTCTAGTTCATTTTTCTTGCCAATGTCGACCAAATCATGGGCAACCAATACCTCAATCAAAATTTTGGTCATGACCCAAAGATTGGTCTTTGTTTGGATGGTTGCCATTTCTTTGGCATGCCAATGAACTCTAGCCAACTCTAGTTCATTTTTCTTGCCAATGTCGGCCAAATCATGGGCAACCAACACCTCAACCAAATTTTTGGCTACCCAATACTTTGATGGGGCAACCTTGGGCATAAACCAAACATACCGTTGGTCGTGCCACAGCAATAACGCCACCCTCGACACACTAAAACCGACCGTGTCTAGCTACGATATGAGCGTGTCGCTCACCACGGTCGCTGTGTCCAGAGGCGATGCTGGAGCTGCGCCCCGTTGTTGGCCCCAACGACCCACATGAACGGTTGTCGGTGGCGAGGAGGTCGTGGGCCAGCTCCTCCATTGGACTAGTCTGCGCTACGTCGTCCCGACGGGTGTGCCCCACATGTCAGTTTCCCTGTTTTCCCGGCCATATTCGAGCGTCAGTGCTCCGCGTTGCGCATTAGGCCTTTCACTATGTAGGCCAAGAGAGACAACTTATTGTTTATTTGAGCCGTTCAAGTATAATCATGTGGCGTTTGCTTATTTCTCATTCCTCTCCAACCCTCTTCTTCATCGATCATGTCTCCCTTGAGTCGAGTCCATCCTCCCGCATACCTCATTTGAACATTCCGCCGAGTATCATTCGCATGTACCCACCCTAGTCCTCTTTCAATAGATCTCCTGACCCCAAGATGAAATCGAGAGGGAATGAGTGGGGGCACGTGATACCTAAGGTGGATTCAAAATTTTGAACCGGTGATCATAGCATCCGCAAATCATATATAAAGGGTATTCAATGTTCATTTCGTTTTTGAACGTACAATATACTCCCTCCTATCCTTTCTAGTTTACATATAAGTTTTATGTGTAGTCAAAGTATCTCTACTTTGATCGAAAATGTATCAACATTCAACAACGCCCAATCAATATTGTTAGATTCGTACGTACTCCTAGATTTGTACTCGAGATGGTTTCCAATTTGACTATTGACAAGATTAATAGTACATGAGATGTATAATGTAAAAATTATATCATTGGAAACTCCTTTCACATACGAATTTGACCATATGCTTTGTGTAAGTTGCATGTCATATATTATTACTCTAACATTTGGTCAAAGTTAGCCTCGAAAAACGCATTAGACTCTATATGCTTTGTGTAAGTTGCATGTCATATATTATTTCTCTAACATTTGTGTAAGTTGCATGTCATATATTATTATTCTAACATTTGGTCAAAGTAGTATAGTGGAAGTGGATCCTCTGACGTAGGTATCCCTGCCTTACCCTCCCTTTCGGTCACTTACTGGCGGACCCCATGCTTGCTAGGCCCCGCATATCAGTTACTCAATGGGTTCGGCCACGTCAGGGGATCCTCATCCGTAGTATACTCCCTCTATTCTTATTTACTCCGCATAAAACGGAGGGAGTGGTGGTATAATAAATGACGCAGGCGGGGGAGGGGGAGGGACGTCGGTTTGTTCTCAACTGCGGTCCCACAAGCGAGCGAAAACGCAAGACGAAGCGTGTTCCATTCGGTGAGCGACGTGGAGGGTCCAGCGTGCCGGGCTGCAACGCGAACGCGACAAGAGCGATGTACAGTCAAAACTGATTGACCGGTCGTCACCGGAACCACTATTCACACCAGAACCTTTGCTGCTCGGCCTATGCCAGCCACTGCCCTAAAACCACACCAAATCTCCAGCCCATTCCCCCACCTTTCGATCCCCTAGCCCGCATCAAGCGTCCCCTAGTTCACCGGAAAGCCATGGTGCGCCACAAGATCACTTACTACAAGATGCTGACGCCGGAGCGCCGTGCAGAAATCGCGGCGACGGTCGGCGCCACAGACCTCTGTTCCCAAGCTCGCTTTGCAGCGGGCCAATCCTCGAGTTCTCTGGAGCCAAGCCACGAGGAGGAGGAAGCCGATCCAATGTTCATGGCGAAGGTCGCGACGCAGAAGGCCCCCGATGCTATGAGACGATGGACGTCGACTTCGTGCCGGCGTCCGAGTCCCCCATGGTGCAGGCGGACTAGCGGTTCAACATGGCGATACTAACGAAGGACCGGGAGGCAGAGGCTCAACTTGACGCGGAGCGCGCGCATGCCGCTGCCATCGAGGCTCTCCTACAGGCGGAACCGGATGTCGTGGATGTGAATCGGGCGACAGAGGCTCAACTTGAGGCGGAGTGCGCGGATGCCGCTGCCATCGAGGCCCTCCTGCAGGCGGAACCGGACGTCCTGGACTTGAAACGAGCGGAAGAGGCTCGACTCGATGCAGAGCATGCGGATGCCGCTCTCATCGACGCCCTCTTGCAGGCGAAACCGGACGTCCCGGACTTGAACCAGGCAGCGGAGGCTCGACTCGACGCGGAGCGCGTGGATGCCGCTGCCATCGTGGCCCTCCTGCAGGCGGAACCGGACGTCCTCGACTTGGACCGGGTTGTGCTCTCGTCCGTGCAGAGCGCCCACATGCTCCGCTTGAACAAGTAGCTGAAGGCCGAGGACAACCATGGTGCGGAGACACACATCGGCAGCGATGGCTGGTTCGTGCCGGCAGCCAAAGACGACGAGGCCGTCTCTTTCCGTGAGCAGTGATAGTTTTTCTTTATGTTGTTGTTTTTATGGATCTTTTGCTGTGTAAAAACATATATTTGTTATGCAAGTCTCCTAACTTGGGCCAGTCTACCATTTCAGGCGGTTGGATGAATATCCTACGTCTCCTAACCCTTCTTTCCTTCTTCCTCACCTCTTCTTCTTCCCCAATAGACCACCACACGAGCCGTATGGATACTCCCCAACATGTGGTTGGATAAACATACTCTATGAACGAAAATTATGTGTCAGCGATAGGATGGCTGAGTTTGGTTTGTTCACATGCGACATCATGTGTCAGTGAGGGTGCGTTCCCTTGGTTGGGTTTGCGGCATGCAGGAGCGACTGTGTGAGGGTGCGGTGCGACCGCGATGTGCAGGAGCGACCGTGTGAGGGTGCGGTGCGACCGCGACAGCCGTGCGCAAGTGTACCTCCTTCTCATTTTGAAAACTTTAGGCAAGCTTGGCAAAAATGTGTGGCGAAGTTTGGCAATGCATGGCCTAGACCCAAACAGGATAAGTACGTACGTACTAGGAGTACTAGTGTTAAAAAAGAAAGGCGTGATTTTCCTTCACGGGATTTAATCGATACAAATCCTCGTTTCACGTGTCAATTAATGCGTATTTTTTCTCCAAAGACCAAAGAGCTAACCATCTCACTCCTCATCGCTTGATTAATGCAGCGCCATGCAAACCAACCTTCTCACTTCCGCATGCATGCATGTCATCTCTCTCTCTCTCCCATGTCCATCTCTCTACACGCATGCACCTCTCGCTCTCTCTCCTGTTTCTGCACGCAAGCAGCTCTCTCTGCCTTGGGAAGATGCGAAGCACATGGGAAAGAGAGATGGGATTACTACAGGCACGCATGCGGTGGAAAGGGATGGAGGGCCCAGTTGGAAAGAGCAGCGAAAAAATGCCAATGCGCAGAGCATTGCAGGGAAAACGAAATTTTCTTAGACGCAGACAAAAAAGGACCAGAGGGAGTACTACTAGGAGTACTAGTGCGGTGAGATGGTTTCTCGAAGAAGACGATGGAGAAGCGGAGTCAGCGAATAGTGAAATGATGGTTGCTTCATCCGTGTTTTTGTGATTTGACGCCTCACTGCTTTGTGATTTGTGATAGAAGGGACAGGGGAGTAGACTCTATGCTCTATACTGTACTACATGCGTCCAAGCATGGGAGAAAGAGGAGAGACGTTGCATTTTCCTATTCCTTCAATCAATCAATCAGGGAGCTTCGGTTCCATCTTTTTGGCTTTGGCAACACCGTCCACAATGGTTCCCATGATGCCAAAAGCTATTTTCACATTTGGCTACACATTGTGGATGCCCTTAACCATACCACTTGGTTTTGCTCCTGTGTGCTATCTATACAAATATCAATTATATTGTAGCGACCAGACCTCAAACGGTCCAATCTCTGTGCTCAGGTGTCATCCCTGGATCAGTAATGCTGACACCACACAGTACTTGTCGGATTTATAACAGAGTAGCAATCACACACTTATTACATCGAGTGTCTCAAAAGAGAACTTATTACAATAAATATGGCTTAAGGCCATCTAATGACGATAACAGCGGAAGGCTTGGAAGATAAGTGAGTCCATCAACTCCAACGACATCACTGAGTATAGAACCACGACCTGAAACTCCTTAATCGTCGTCTGAAAAGTCTGCAATATTAATGTTGTAGCCCGAAATGGGTCAGCACATGGAATATGCTGGCAATGTAACACATAGAGAGTAATGGAATAATCAGGCTATTCTATATGCATATTTGGCTGGTGGAAAGCTCTATGGTTACAGTTTTGCAGAAAGCCAATTTTTCCCTACTGCAAAGGAATAAATTTTATTTAACTATCATGGTGGTTGTTAAACATTGAGAATGGTTGACAGCATTCTCAATCCCAATTAAGCATCATCATTAAACAAAACCCAACAAAATTAATTTTACAGTAACATGTTGAGATTCACATGATAATCCAGGTACTAGATACTCAAGATGTCCATAACCGGGGACACGGCTAACCATGATTAGTTTATACACTCTGCAGAGGTTTGCGCACTTTTCCCACAAGACTCGATCTCCTCCGTTGGTTTTCTCGCACTGCATGGTGTTTGAGAAACGGATGACCGAGAGATAGTCTTTCAGAAGCGCTAGCACCTTACGAACGGGTAGAACGTACCAACCTACATCCCCTACATATGCTAGTCTACCACTGTAAGAGTTCGCACAACTTAGTCAACTATGCTAGAGCCCAAACCCACAATTTAATTAGATCCTAATCATGCAATGTGTGAGGATTGGTCTAATGTAATAAAACTGGGTAGTTGGAAAGCATGATCAAAGTGTTACTTGCCTTGCTGATGATCCGGGAAACCTAGCGATTCGAAGTAGCAAGCGGCGCACTCCGGGTACTCTATCGCAAACAAACAAGCATACAATAAGTACTCAACTAATGCACATGTAAAACTCAAATAAGAGATCTAACCAGAAAGTTCAACTTAAGAACTCCGGTTGGCAAAAAGAATCAAAACGAATGAAGCAACGAAAGACAAACGGCAAAAGAAACAGGCTTCGTTTACTATTCTGGATCTAGGGCAAATTTTACAGTGGCAAAAACTTGTTTAAGTTGGTTAAACGGAAAGAGGGTTTCGAGACGAAACTCCAAGCGCTTGAATCGCCTGATTCCGATAAACAAGTGAAAAGTTAGACTAAAACGAAAATCGGATCAAAAATCGCGATCAGAAAAATCACAGATTTAATCCGAGAAAAAGAAAAACGATGAATGTTTGTTAAAACGAACGAACGGGCGAACGCTCGCTATTTAATTAAACCGGAAAAATCGATCTATTAAAAAACCGAATCTAAAAAAACAAGCAAAACCGTCGGAAAAACCGAACGGTTTTTCAAGAAAAACGGAAGGCAAAAAAAACTACCTCCGGCGAACGGCGGCGGCGGGGTCCGGCGGGGCGGCGCGGGTGCGGCG